>NC_092808.1:8655305-8822380 GCF_040954645.1 Diabrotica undecimpunctata | reverse complement strand
ATTCCTTCCGTGGACACACTGTATAATTGTATTAAATATATACAAATCGAACAAGACATTGACATGGTTATTGAACTGATTTAATAAAAATATATCTTAAAGAAAAATTAACAATACCAAATCCTTTTTTATTCCCACGGAACATTATGCCTTCTTTTTCTAAATAATTCAACTTTCCAGTTTGGTTTCTTAGTGATAGCATTCGGGGAATTTAATTTGAAAAGTACAATCCGTCTTCATTTCCATCATGACGTATAATAAATCTCTTAAGTTGACTTGAAAAGCTAAAAACCAGATATCTGCATTCTACTTAGAAAAGACTAAGTTAAAATGAATGGAAGCGTATAATAAACACATGGGAATTCAGCAGTGTTTGCTTTAAAATTAGTTGAGACGTAAAATTGCAAGAATAGTGCATCAAAATTTGTAAGCGAGGATTAAGATTAGATACAATATGGATATTTTTTAACCGTGAAATATTGTTTTTATTTACAGATAACATATTTTTATAATTTACATAGCTTTCAAAAAATGACTGCAAGAAAATCGAAATGAATATACATAATACTGAAGAACTGCATAATATAGTAATACATGAAGAACACATGCTTCTGTACGGAGTAGAAACGTGGACGTTGAAGGCGGAAACTCTATCAAAACTTCAGGCTTTTGAGCTATGGTCATACAGAAGGATTCTGAAGATATCATGGACAGACAAAGTCACCAATGAATAAGTACTGCGGAGGATAAACACAACTGCGGATTTGGTCACCATCGTGAATAGCCATAAGCTGCAGTACTTGGGACATATAATGAGAAATCAAGGCAGATATGACCTACTTTAATGCATTTTGCAAGGTAAAATTTAAGGAAAAAGGGCCCCAGGACGAAGAAGAATATCCTGGCTTGCTAACCTGAGAGAGATGGTATAAAAAGACCTCAACACAGCTGTTTCATATAGCAGCCAACAAAGTCATCATAGCCAAGATGATCGCCAACGTTCGGAACGGACAGGCACCCTAAGAAGAAGGAGAACCAATACAACTAATAATGGATATATATGTAAAGTCTTAAGTCTATGTAAATAGGCCAGGCAACTTCAAAGAGCTGAAACAACACATTAGAGAAGGGATTTAAAAGATCACTTCTAATTTTCAAAATGTCAATGATGGAGTCGGTCATTCGGTCATTGAATTGGCCACTATCAGATAGTTAATGGTGGTCATTTCGACGAGTTTTTGTTTAGTAGTCCCAAAAAATAACGAAACAGGGCGACATAATGATGTAACGAAGGATCAAAAATACTGTTGGCGTTTGCGGATGACGTGGACACGATTGCACAATCTACCAGAGATGCAAGAGAAGTTTTCACCCTATTCGAAAACGAAGCCAAGGAAGTTGGTCTGAAGGTCAACGAGGACAAGACCAAGTACATGGTGGTTACGAAGAACCCAAGACCAAGGGTTAGACAAAACGTAACAATCAATGAATACAACTTTGAAGTCGTCAAAGAATTCAAGTACCTGGGAGCGATCATAACATCTGAAAATAAATATGAAAAGGACGAGGCAGCCAGGATCATTGCAGGAAACAAGGCATATTACTCATTAATGACCGTACTTAAATCAAAAATACTCTCAATACCAGTAAAAATAAGAGGGTACAAGACAATAATTCATCCTACAATAATGTATGGAAGCGAGACATGGAGTCTGAACCAGCGGGAAACGACAAAATTACTGGTACTGGAAAGAAATATACTGCGGACTATCTATTGGCCTTGCAGAGAAGAGACAACAGGAGAATGGAGAAGAAGACACAATGATGAACTCCAATGATAGTATATAGAGATGAAAACATAGTACGCTACATTAAAGCAAACCGAATAATATGGGCGGGCCACGTACTAAGATCGAGAGACGAAAGACTCCTGAACGCCACATTCTGGGAAAAGCCCGATGGCAGAAAGTCAGTTGGTCACCCAACAAAGATATGGAAGGACGCAGTAGCCAGTGATCTACGCAAAATGGGAATACAGCAATGGGAAATAGCTGCTCAGGGCCGAAAACAATGAAGGCAAATAGTAAACGCGACCAAGATTCACATACAGTTGTAGAACAAAATGATGATGATGATGATGAATCTTGACGCAAATGTTTCTGAAGTGTTCCTGAAAGTTCTAATAGATATTCGTCCAATCTTCCTGTTATATCAGTGTCGTCTGCGAAGGTTCTCAGATCAGTTAAGTTGGTTGTTAGGATATCAGCTGTGTACATTAGATACAAGTTTGGATAGAAAGACCAAATCCATGATTCTAACAGTAAATCCACCAAGATGTAAATTAAAGCTGAAGGGACAGATAATAGAACAAGTGATATAAATGAAGTTAAATGTGTCGATAGCAATTAAAGTAAATTGTATACTCACGCTTAATTAAGCCATTAGTCGGTGCGTTTTGGTTTGGTTTGAGTCTTCTTACAAACTCTCTCTGATGACGTGTTAGGGAGTGGTAAGGGACTCAGATTAAATCGAAACGCAACCATTTTCGTACAAGTGATATAGGTTATATATCTGGATATCACACTGTCTAGTTACGGAAACCTTGAAATATGACTGGGAGAAACTAGTTTTACGTTCTAAATTTGAATAAATCATCAAAAAACAGTAAAAATACGAAAGAAAATAGAAAACAAGGATGTTATGGTAAAAATAGTTAATCTACTGTTAAAACAGTAAAGTTGGCAACAGTGTCTTAAAGGCTTTTCTCTAAAGAGTGCAAATAGTGTTTTCCAAGTGTTGGCCATTTTGAACATTTTATTGAAAAAAGTGTCTTTCTTATACCATCTTGTACGACTTGCTGATAGAAATGAAAATTTTTTTTAAGCTATATAAACGATTTATTAAATTTTTACTGACTGGACGGTTTCATAAAATGTCAATTATCACCGTTAATTTAAATAAAGATGTAAAATTTCTCAATTTGAATAACTTTTGATATAAATTCATGTTTTTCTTTTGTATGACAGCCCGAAAGGGATTTCCAACGAAATAAAACCCCTTTTGTTTTACAAACCCTTCTAAAAGCGTATTTTATCATCGGTCCTGCTTGTAAGCAAATAAAAGCTTCAAACTCAAACAGTACGTAATAATAATAAATCTTTTGTTGGTTTCAGATTCTACTGAATTTGGCACGGAGCATTTTCGAGGAGCAGAGTAATCTGGAATGTCTAGTGACGAAAATAATGAGGGAAGCCCAAGATTTACTCAAGTGTGAACGGTGCGCTGTGTATTTGCTTGATTTGGATTGCTGCGAGGCGGTAAGTTTTATCAATTCTTGCTTGACTTGTATAGGTGAAGTAATGATAAACAATGTTTTTTGTAAATAAAATACTAAAACTACCAGTTTTTAATGGTACAAAATACTTCAAAATATTTCAAAATAATTTATTTCTTCAAATATATAATTTATAGTCGGTTCGCTATTCCCAGTCCGAACTGTCTAGTGAATTTAGTAATTATTGTTTTTGCGAAGTTATTTACTTTTTGACAGACTAGAAGTGACTGGAAATTACTATACAACCAAGCACACGTACTTATAACCAATATTAATAGTAAACAAACTAAATAGTATATAAAATAGAACTTTACGAATTACCGACAATCAATATTTATTTATTTGCACCATATAATAAATAGTTACGATAAAGTATAACAGCTAAACAAATCCTAAGAAAACAGAGATTGTCCTCTTTACCAGGAAAATAAGAATCACGGGCTTAATACCCCCAAGGATTCTAAACTACAGTCCAAATTTTTCTGACGAGGTGAAGTACCTTGGTATTACTCTTGACAGGAAGTTAACATGGAACTCACACTTAGATGGTAGAGCTAAAAGAGCATATATTGCATATGAGCTGGAGCAGTGTCGACGAACGGTCGGACGCACCTGGGGCCTCACGCCCAGGGTGATCGCCTGGGTCTACACCGCTGTCATTAGGCCAATGCTAACTTACGGAGCTATTGCTTGGGTACCAAAAGTGCTACAGGCAACTGCGATTAACAAACTAAACCATATTCAGCGGATGGCTTGCATAAATATAACACTGCGCTCAGCTGGTGCAAACCTTGATGTAGGAATGGAACAATTGAGAACTCGTTTCTGGCGGGGACAGCTGGATGCGTTACCACTGCTACAGGCAGGCTGCGATTCAATTGAACCAAATTTGTCTTTAACAAACCCTACAAAATTGAAACAAGCCAGTATATGGAGACAAACGTGGCAAATGCCTATTGCATATACACCGATGGCTCCAAAATGAAAGAAGGCTCAGGATGCGGGATATTCTCCAGATCACTGAACCTAAGAATAAAGTGGGCTATGGGGAAAAATGCCAGCGTAGTTCAGACAGAACTGACTGGTATCTCCATAGCCGCAAAAGAGATAACCCAAAAAGGTATAGCAGGGAAAACTATAATGATCTGCACAGATAGCAGACAAGCGCTACTAACCTTGAATAGACCACGTGTCACATCAAGTTTAGTAATGGAGTGTCACGAGTCACTAACTCAAGCTTCGGATGGTAATACCATCATCCTGAGGTGGGTTAAAGGATACAATAGGAATAAAGGCAACCGCATTGCTGACCAATTCTCTAGGAAGCCTGCAGGCCTATGACTCTTAGGACCTGGGGATCTTTTTGGTTGGTCAACTACAACAATCGCGGAAATTGTTAAATGTCACTCCCATACGCAAACCGTAAAAATATGGGAAGAAGGGAAAGGAAACTTGCCAGGGTAATACTAAGTAACCTTGAAGAGTCAACATCAAAGAAATAGTTGGGAATGACCAGGAAAAATCTACGTTTGGCAATTGGTTTTTTAACTGGTCATTGTCAACTAAGCAAACACCTCCACACACTGGGGCTAGTAGACACACCTCTATATAGGAAGTGTAAACGAGAAGACGAAACTGTAGAGCATGTCCTATGTGAATGCCCAGAGTTATCGTTAATACGAGAGTACAGTCTGTCCCAAACCCTTCTTTCAGTGCGTCACTAATTTTGACGTCATATAGGATTTTAAGAATGTCGAGAATTATTGCATGACATTTTAGTTAAATTTGACAGTTGCAGGATCGTAATCTGTCTTTTTCTAATTGAAAATAATTTAATAATTTTAATATTAGTCTTTGTTCTTTCTCGATATATCTCAGCATATTTAAAATATTCTTATTATACAATAAATAAATACAAAATTAAATTTTCACTGTAAAATGTCTGAAAATACTAACCTGGAATGACAATTATCATTTTATCAGTTGACATTGTGAAAGTACTGTCACGATCGAGACAATCTGCATCAAATTATATTTATGCGCATCATTGATTGGATATCTATTTAGTGTATTCTAAACTCCAACCAATTATACATCCGTAAGTAGAATTAGCTTACGATAAATAATTTTCTAGGTTTTATGTATAATAATCACAGACTCACGTTTTTTTCTGTCACTTCTAGCTTAATGTGTTAGAGAGAATTCGATCAACTATGACGCACTGAAAGAAGGGTTTGGGACGAACTATACGCGTTCGGCGAGTCCTGGCCCACACCTGCCCACATAAGAGAGATGTCTCCTGGTGACTTGTCCACCTTCCTAGAAATGGCAGGATGGACAATGAGCTAAGGGTGACAGCTCCCTGGGAGGATGCACAATGGGTCAATTGTGGCCTAAGTGCTGTGAAACTTAACTCGCCCTCCCTACTCTACAGATACAGATACAGAACAGCTAAACAATACCTTTTAAAAGATATACTAAAAAATATACTACCCAAAATTTTATGGGTTTAGTATACACTTCCACTATTTATAATAATTCTTCTTTTTTCAATGAAAGAAGTCTGTAATAAAAGTTTATTTAAGCTGTTAATACTGAGAGCTAGGAACTTTTGTGTTGTAGGTTTCCAGCTATGATTCTGTCAAAATATGCTTAACTTGAGCGAATGGACCTTACCTACCTCAATCGCCTGTTTGGCAGACAAATTAGTTTAATAATTAATATATTTGTTTATCCCAGATACCTTTTTTTGTAAAACATTAGTCAGAAAATAATGAGGGATCGGGAATTCTATGCACACCGAATGAGAGTTCAATAGTTAAACTATCAATAAGTAAAAAGGGAAAAAAATTTTAGAACGCAAAACCTTTTTGCAAAATTACGGTTATTTTTTTGATTTATAAACGTTTAGAAAACCTTTTAAACTATTGCTCGTAGATAAAACCTTTTTTCATATTTGAAAAGTTGATCATTTTTATACAAATTTATAAAAAAATAGAAAGTTATTCTGACACGATTGGATGAAAAGTAGGATTTTTTTAAAATCCTAGCTAATTTGTTTCTTCTTTAAGTGCCGTCTCCCGATTGGAGGTTGGATATCATCATCACTATCTTTACTCTATCAGAAAAAGTTATACAAAAAGTAAACATCTAGAATTAAAAAAACGAAAGAGTTTGACAAGAAGAAATGAAGAAAAATCTCTAGCGAAGTTTTATGTCATGTAGAGCTGATTTATACAGGGTGGTCCTTAAGTAATTGTACAAAAAGAAACAGCCGATTCTACACTTTAAAATATTACGATTTAACCCAAATTGTTTTACTAAAATGTTGATATTAAGAAAGATACAGGGTGTTAAAGTGCAAAATTAAAATTTTATTTTTCGCTATAACTTTCATGTTTGTAAACATTTATGTATAAAAATTTACAATTGGGTACTTTTAAATATGAGAAATTATAATTTGATGCACACTTTGATATAACTGATAGAGGGCGCCACTTATGCTACATATGTGGTATAAATTTGCACTTAACTTTTTTGCTCTTTAAGTTACCTATATTTGGGATAAAAAATATTAAAGATAAATTATTTAAACAAAAAAAGGTATACTTGTTAATAACTTTAAAACTCAACAGTTTTCGAGATAATCGCATTTTAAAAATCAGCTGCATAATTCTGATCTAAGGTAATTACTCCAGGCAACGTAGAAAAAATAGACAAAAACATTAATACTTCTGAATTTTGGTATAAAATACCTTTAACTTAAGTTAATAGTTACCGAAATATTAAATAAAATAAATATATAAGCAGGATAATTAATAATACGATTTGACTAAATAACAGAATAATAGGATTTTACATCAAACATTTTACGTTTTATGTTAAAATAAAGTCATAATCAAAACATTTTGTTTACAAACCAAATGAATAAATAGTTAAACTAAATAACATAACTTTCTGTCAAAGTAAGTGTTCGATATGTCCTCCATTTTCTTTAATTCATTTGTCAATATATTCTATAAAAGATCGTCTCATATTAAATAGCATCATTGGTTCTAAAGAAACTGCTACAGTATTTATTTCTTCCCATAGTTGGGTGCGAATGTATATGGGATTCTTATAGAAACGTTGTTTTAATGCGTTCCATACAAAAAAAAATAAAGCGGATTAAATTCGGGGCTACGTGGTGGCTATAATGTATAATGGATGAATATATTATTTTGGATACATATCCAAATCTTATGGTATATTATGGAACTACATCTTATTTGTCGCAGAAGTTAAATAATGTATTAAACTGTGATTTATCTCGTTCATTGGTTACTTATATACACACGGAATAACCTATTGATGGCATTACTTATTTATATAATTACGTTACAGCTTACGAGTAACTATAATTACATCTCGAACAAATGGACTATTAGGATTTACTAGCGAACTAATATTATGCTGAACTAAATTGCCTGTGTGTTTACTATATTTATAACAATATCGGTTATTAGGACAACGATGATGTATTTGTAAAAATGCTGAGTCTTTCAGGTTAGATTTGTAGCAAAAGTATTATGAAATAGGACACATATGTGTTATTCAGTACCTGTGCTTTAGTTTCTATTTGTCCTAATAAAAATGGGTAAACAATTTACGTAATAAACAATAAGTATTCTTTTCGGATTTTTTATAAATTAAATAATTATATCAATATCTCACCACATTGCCAAGGAATATGACTACCATGACCAATCCAACGTTCAGAAAAGTTGTATTTTAGTATGTTCTAACTGCCTTCTCTCGAGAATGTGGTAGTGTACCATCTTGTATAAACCACATATTTTGGGTGCTTAGCATTTTACAATAGAGAAAAAGTAATACAACGCCATTATAGAAATTTAAGAAGCGATAGCAAAGGGAAATTGTAAACATGATGACGGCCAACGTCTGAATACGGACACGGCACCTAAAGAAGAAGATGAAATATCTTTTCTCCGATAAGACATTTAGCACCCATAACAAAGCATTTTGTGATGTTACATGATCATCTTTGAGTTGTTTTAATAAGAATAAACTATGAATTATGCTTATCTACAGGTATTCAGTGCTTTACCGCACAAATATCAAACTAAGAATTATTGTGCAGCTGACTTATAAAATGCATTTATCTCGAAAACGGTTGAATTCTCGGGTTACTAACAAGTATACCTTTTCTTTGTAAAAATAATATATCTTTAATATTTTTTAACACAAATAGAGCTAACTTAAAGAGCTAAAAAGTTAAGCGCAAATTTATGCCACATATGTGGCATATGTGGCGCCCTCTATTAGTTACATTAAAGTAAGTATAAAATTATAATTTATCCTAGTCAACAGCATCCAACTGTAAATTTTTGTCCAAAAATATTTACAAACGTAAAAGTTATAGCGAAAAATAACATTTTAAATTTCCACTTTAACACCCTGTATCTTTCTTAATATCAACACTTTATTAAAGCAAGTTGTCTTAAATCGTAATATTTTAAAGTACAGAACCTACGGTTTCTGTTTGTACAATTACTTAAGGACCACCCTGTATATCATATTTTTACCTTCTAACCGTTAAATTACAATTTTTCCATTAATTATGACTCGACCTGTATAAATAAAATTTGTTTCTTGGAAGGATTTATGCCCAAGGACAGAAAAGATGAGCTACTTGTATCTAATTAAACTTTATTACCTTTCTTTCTGTTGCCTTTTTGCCTGCGTAATTAATAAAGAAATTAATTACAATATTCGCTTAATTTTTTGAGCGGAAGCGCAATATTAATGAACTCTCTGAAAATAAAACTAAGCTCTATATTTACTTCTGATTTATGAAATTTATACGGCGTCATGTTTAATGAAAACATTAACTGATTGTATTGTATTAGGTCTAAATTGATTTTAATTATTTGATTAACATATTTGGAGTAGAGGGGATTATTTTAACAGTTTAAATTAAATCCTGCTAATAGAATTTAGGATTATACAGGATGCGGCTTACTCGTTATTCAGAAATTTTACACTTCTTTAAAATCAGTTTAATTGAAAACAGTAAACAATAGCACGTACTTGTTAACAACTCAAACTGAACGATAGAACTATTTAAAAATTATACAAGCGTATCTGAAATTAATCAAAATCAGAACATGGCAGTGGTGGAGTTTCAATTTTTATCGAGAATTCCTATGAATATTGCAGTATTCCTCTAATAACAAATATAAAAGTTGTAGCTGTGTACTTATATAGTGTAATATATATATATATATATATATATATATATATATATATATATATATATATATATATATATATATATATATATATATATATATATATATATATATATATATATATATATATATCTATAAAGTTCTTGAACTCCTAAGTGGAGCATAGAGCTTCAGTGAAAACGCGCCATCGGGTTCTATTTTGCGCTAAGGCCTTCACCTCATTCCAAGACTTTCCTTGGCCTCTTATCTCGTCCATGATGGATCTTCTCCAAGTTTGTACTGGGCGACCTCTTTTTCTTTTCCCTTAGGGATTCCACTCTAGGGCAGTCTTTGTGATACTGAAACTATTTTTTCGGAGTGTGTGACCGATCCAACCCCACTTTCTGGACTTAATTTCATTTTGTACCCTCTTTTGTTCGGTCAGGTGTAGCAGATCTTCGTTTCTGATGGTGTTAGGCCAGAATATACGAACAATTCTTCGTAGACATTTGTTAACAAAGACCTGCAGTTTGTCTGTGAGGGTGTTTGTCACTTTCCAGGTTTCACATCCGTAGAGTAGAAGAGACATGACATTTGATCGGAATATTCGGATCTTTGTCCTTGTAGTATACTCGCCAGATCTCCAAACAGGGTTGAGCGTGCTGAAAGCTTGTTGGGCTTTTCGTATCCTCATACGAATATCGTCTTCTGTACCTCCGTTTTCTGTTATGACACTTCCAAGATACGTAAAGTTTTCCACATTTTCAATCTGCATATTGTCGATAGTAAATATCGTGTTGTTCCTTGCATTTATTCTCATGGACTTGGTTTTACTAATATTGATTTTCAAACCTATTTTATTGGCTTCAGTGGAAAGTGTTTCCAATTGGTAAGCCAGATTTTGGAACCTTTGACTTAATAGGCAGATATCTAGATCGCTTAGGCGTGTGGTTAACGTCCACTGTATCCCTCTTGTGTCGGAGTCTAGTTTGGAGAGAACATAGTCTATAGCTATGTTAAAAAGAAACGGAGAAAGCACGCATCCCTGTCTAACTCCAGTAAGTACGTCGAATTCGTCACTGTTGATCCCATTGTGTGTCACGCTGCATTTCGCATCAGTATATAGTGACTTTATAATAGAAATTATTTTTTGCGGGATGTTTCTTAGCTCTAAAATTTTTCATACAGCAGCGTGAGACAAGCTATCAAAGGCACGTTCAAAATCAACAAAAACCATGTTTAGGGGTGTGTTCCATTCAACCGATTGTTCCATTATTACCCTCACAGTATTAATGTGGTCTATGCAGGAGGATTATGGTCTAAAGCCTGCTTGATTAGCTCGAAACTCAACCTTGTTTGTTATTCTTTTCAGTATGATGGTCGTGAAAATTTTATTTATGACAGTAAGCAAGGTTATTCCTCTCCAATTTTTGCACAGTGTGAGGTTGCCTTTTTTTGGAAGCTTGATAATGTTACCTTTTTTCCAGCCCGCTGGAATGTGGTTTGTTTCCCACACCTCTCGGATTATGAGGAGCAAAAGTTCAGCAGTTAGATGCAGATCAGCTTTAAGTATTTCAGCAGCAATGTTATCGATTCCCGGTGACTTGTTGTTTCTCAGAGATGTGATAGCTGCTATTATCTCCGTTTTGGAAGGGGCCTCGCAAGAAATATGCAAGTCTATATTCTATATATAAATATGTATAAGGTGTACTTAGTAGGTCCAATAAAAGTTAACATCTGCAACCTTTACATCGCTCCTAATTCTGATCCAAGTATAGCAGACATTTCTAATCTTTTATGTCAAATTCCTACACCTCGAATTATACTGGGAGATTTTAATGCACATAATTCATTATGGGGCTTAAAAAAATGACAAAAATGGAAACAAAAATAGAAACCATCCTAAATAATCTCAATTTAAATCTACTTAATGACGGTAGGAATACTCAATATAATGCAGCAACAGAAGAGTTTTTTTCAGCAATTGATTTGTCAATTTGTGAACCAAAATTGCAACCTAATTTATCGTGGGACGCTTTACCTGATCTATATGGAAGTGATGACTTTCCCATCTTAGTTAACAATCTGTTGTACCATAAGCACAATACACAGATCACCAACTGGTCCTTAAATAAAGCCAACTGGACACTGTTCTTAACATTGATTTCTGCATCAGCTATGGATCTTAGAGAAATGTTAGACTCAGAACAAGATATGAACGAGAAAACATCCTTTTTCAATGAAGTCATCATTGATGCAGTGAATAAATCCATTGGATAAACAGCTGTTCATCCAAAACATTCACCTGTTCCGTGGTGGAACGATGCGTGCAAACAGGCAATAAGAGAATCTATATCGGCTTTTAATAGATATAAACGATATAAAACTACTGAAAATCATTTTAAGTTTAAAAGAATAAGAGCTAAATGTAAATTTATTATTAGAAATAGCAACCAAGAGTCATGGCAAAAGTTTATTTCAGAAATCGATAGATCTACTGCAATTGGTCAAATATGGAACATGATTAGAAGTATATCTGAAACAAATTCACATCACTCCATAAATTAGTTAATAAAATACAATCAGACATTTACGTCCGAATGCAATATATCTGAAATAATGGCAAATCAATATTGTACCGCTTTTAGTAATGAAAGCTATTCAATAGAATTCTTAAAGAAGAAACGATTTGAAGAAAATAAAGGAAGACCATTAATCCATGACACTTCACCAATAAACAATTCTATAAGCTTTACTTAACTTATTAAAACTCTTAACTTCGTTAGAAATACTAGTCCAAGACCAGATAACAGACCTGTGCTTTTTCTACAGAACCTTCCACTAGTAGGTCAAGAACTATTATTGCAACTTTTCAATTTTATATGGATCAATAAGATATTCCCACAAATATAGCACTTGTCAATCATAGTTCCAATATACAAACCAGGTAAACCTAAATTTAAAGCAGAATCCTATAGAAACATCTTATTATACCCGAACAAAGTGGATTTAGAAAAAATAGATCAACATTAGATAACTTAATATCATTGAAATCAGAAATTCACGAAGCATTCATATGCAATCTAGAATGTTTAGCCATATTCTTTGATGTAAAAAAGGCTTTTGATACAGTATGGCGGTATGATATTTGAACTACACTCCACAGTTGGAAAGTTCACAATAACATGTTTGCTTTTATTTTAAACTTTCTACAGCAACGATATTTCCAAGTTCGAATCAATAACCATTTATCTGAATCTAAAGTACAGAAAAATAGAATTCCACAGGGCTCGAATCTAAGCATAGCACTATTTTTAATTGATATTAACAATGTTGTGTCGTACTGCAATGGAACAATTTCAGCTTCAAACTTTTTTGTATGCTGATGATCTGGTAATTCTAGCAAGAAATAAAAACATATTATCTGCTCATAATCGTATTGCTGCAGCTCTTAAGTTGATACAATCGTGGTCTAACAATATTGGGCTCCAATTTTCCACCACAAAAATAAAAGCTATACATTTTTCATGAAAATGAAATCCACAAAAGCTCGCAAATCTATTTTTATACAATTCTTCTATAGAATATACAAAAGAAATAAAATTACTAGGGATGCAACTGGACTCAAATGTAAGCTGGATAAGTCGTATACACTCGCTAAGACTATCGTGCCAAGCTAGACTAAACATTATGAAATCTGTATCACATAAAAAGTGGGGAGGAGATTTTCCATCTCTAATAAATTTATATGGAGCTTTAATTAAATCAAGGCTGGACTATGGATGTGTTGTGTAAAATTCCGCAAACCAAGCCTTGCTCAAAACTTTGGGTACTTCTCAGAGGTCAGCCTTTAAAATTGATCTTGGAGCATATTTCACCAGTCCTATAGACAGTCTACTCTGTGAAACTGGAAAGCCATATTTAAACCTAAGAAGAAAATACTTCCGTATGTCTCGAATATAAATTCTAACCCAAAAAATCCAGCTCTCCATCATGCTGTTACTAGCAGGTTCCAGGAGGTGTATCAAAAAAGAAACAGGGGTCCTGTACCTTTCTATGAACGAGCTAATAGATATTTATTAGATTTTAATATTAAATTGCCTCTCATTTATCCTACCTGCGAAATAAATTTGTTTTCCTTGGGTTGTTCCCTCTCCGCTTTGTAACCTTAAACTTACAGCATATAACAAAAATAACGTTATACCCAAATTTTGACGTGACAACGTCTTAAATTAGGTTGTGGCTCGGAGTCACTCATGAAAAAGTGTAACGCTCGCTCACGTCTGTTACGATGAGTCACCGAACGAGAGAGAGGCCCGCCGGACCGGCGAATGCCTTGCGTCTCTCTCCCACTCAAACATGATCGGTCCGCTGGTGCGATGCTATTTCTCCTATCATCGTCCTATCCTCAACAAAATCACTCAAATAGAAATTAGTTAAGTTTAAGTTTACATGTACAATGTTTTACATGTACAATGAATTTTCATTCATTTCCGTGTTCCTATTGTGCAATTTAATAATATTCATATCAATAAATATTCTACCGAGAAAAAGACGTTGTCACGTAAAATCTTCGCCCGTAAAACCGACTTTACAGGCAACCGATTTTTTTTAAACTCACTTTCTCCATGTTCTCACACAGTACAAAAATTACCATCAATTTCTCAGATTTATCTCTCTCACCCAACATTACAGCAGATTAAGTTAATTTTATACCGTATATACCAAAACAATTTGACAGTGGAGTTCCTCTGGGTACCTCCACACGTTGCAATAAATGGTAACGAAAAGGCAGATAGTCTAGCTAGGTCCACAGTAACCAGTACAGCCGCGCATCAGTGGAAAATCTAACGGTGCATTTAGATTTAAAAGCTTGCTTAAAAGCAAAATTGCACGATGTTTGGCAAAACCAATGGAATAGAAACACGACTAAATTGATAGAAATAAAATCTTCCGTCCTTTCATGGAACTTCTGGCCTTCAAAGCGACAACATCAAGTCCTAATAACACGTCTTAGATTAGGACACACTTCTACAACACGTGAATGCTTGTTGAAGAGAGAAGAGGAACTAGTGTGTTTTGTTTGTGAATGTAAAGTGACAGTGAAGCACATTTTGAATGACTGTCCAATATACTCAGTTAAAAGACTATATCACCATATTCCAAAAATATTAAAAGAACTTCTAGGAGAAGCTAAATACGTAGCTGACTTGATAGAATTCTTAAAATCTATAAACTTTTTTAATAAAATTTAACACAATACATCAATAATTAAAATATATATTGTATACCTTATTATGTAATTGATATTTTGTGTATGGCTTCAGTCAAAAAGGCGCTGTAACAGACCACACACGATCGCTCAGCGATGAACGCTACAGACGCTCCAGTAAAAACGTACCTTTATAGATGTACCGCTGGGGCTAGCCAGAGTAGTTTTAATGTAAAATAAATCAAGTGGTACTTACGTGTACCGGTGGGACTTAAAGGTCAACAAATTATGATTTCGGCTGTGATTGAAAGGGTTAAGAAGATAGGCTATCTTCACATTTAATACTGTTACTCTTTGGAAATTCCATATTTTAACTGTATTCAAAACCTTTTCCTTTTTCATTGTTTTCAAAACATCGTTGTTTGTGATCTTATCTACTCAGTTTATGCTAATGTATAACTCAGATTATGTCAAAACCACTACATTTAATAATAATGCTTACTATTAAATGTAGTGGTTTTGACATAACCTTAATGTAAATAGTAATTTACCAACAATTTCAGAAATTTATTAAACACGTGTTAACTAGATTAAATTCTCTACGCCTTTGTAAACGAACTATGATTTGCGCATTCAAATCAAAGCTAAATTTAATTGGTCTTTGTTTCTTTGGTGTCCATTTAATTAATAGAACGGCGAAAATGACCTGCAAATGTTTAACTGTTGAATGTAATTAAGCAAAGCCGGTTCGTATTAAGCTATATAGTGGATTAAAAAGCGTATGACAATGCATCGGTGAGTAAACTGTGAGAAGCAATAGAAAGACGAAACATAAGGAATACAAAATAATAACAATTAAAATACTTCAATTAAGCAAAATTTTCAGTATTCAAAATTTAAGCGATTTGAAAAAAATGTACCAAGGGTATTAAATAGATGTTTATGCCCAGAGGGCGACGATGTTACAAACCGGAGGGCCTCTGGCCCGAGCCTAGCGAGTAGAGGCGTTAACAATTTAGAAAAATATACGTCACAACATGAACTACACATAAAATCAACCTGCAAGTGTGAAAGAGGTGAGGAAGGTAGTAGAAATAAGATGAAGCCAATGAAAAGAGAAGAAAATTTTACAAAACTGAACGTGGGGTGGCAATACGAAAATTATTTTTCGTATCGAATAAAATATCGTTATCAAAATAAAATCGTATTTTATTTTGATAACAAAAAAACACTTTTTGAATGTGGTAATCATTGGAATTTTATTTAGAATAGCTCAGTCTAAGCTAGACTATATCATTTCTAACAAAAAATTGACCCATTTAATTTGTATTGAATTTTCGTCCAAGGTTGACTTGAATGTCCACCACAGGACTCCACTCTCCAAGGTAGACTTTCCGTTTTCCATGCTTTTTATATGTGTGTCCAGGATCCTATATGTTAGATCGTGTTAGATATCTGTTAGCTGATGTTTAAGCATTGAAACTACGTTTTAAGTATATTAATATAGCGTGGTTGTCGTTTTGGCGATGTCTTTGCGTTTGTTTTTTGTGATAACATATTCATTTACTGCTTCATACGTAGTAATTGAACCAATAACAATAAAGATACGATATAGTATCGTTTTGGCAACGTTTCCATGTTTGATTTTATTGTTGTCATATTCGATATCCCATCGTCTTTCATTTGACGTCTCATACGTGAAAATCGGACCAATAACAACGGGGATACAATATAGTGCCGTTTTGGCAATGTCTTTCCTTCTGTTTTTTTATGTTAACGTATTGGACATGTAGTATAATAGATAGTAATCTGACTAATAACAACAGAAAAACGATATAGTGCCGTTTTGGCATTGTCTTTGCGTTTGTTTTTTGTCCGAACATATTCATTACCAACTCCCCTTTCCATCGATACCTTGCACAATGTTGAACGTTAGGCCGTTTAGACGTTACAAGCTAGGATACGTAAGCTTGATAGACGAAAGAAGAAGAATTGACGCCATTTTCACGTTTGGAAGACGACAGACGAAAGAAGAAAGATTGACGCCATCTTTACGTTTGGGAGACGACAGACAAAAGAAGAATTTTTATTGTCAGATAAACACAGACCAATATCGCATGTTTTACAACACCAACGAGTCCGATGAACCGTTGCGGTTGTACTGCATAACCCACATCTTCTTGATGTTCCATGAAGAGGCAAATGAGCCACTCTATCGTATCTAACTTCAATAATTACATATTTTTTGAAACTATTTACTGCATGTTTTGGTGCCTTTTTTTTGGGGTATCAACAACGGCTAATCGGAACTCTTTCAATGATAATGCTCGTCCTGGACTTCTACATTTAAATATGATAAACGCATTAGTTACTGCTAAATCAAGTAAATGGAAAAAAATGCGATGCCACCATTTCTTACTTTTTCTATTTATTTCGTATAGACTCTTCAGCATATCCGCCTTATCCACCCCACCCATATATGTCTTTTACAACTGTTGGTGCAGCCACAGTTTCTTTGGAACCATTCTTTTGTCTTCTTTCGACAGATACTATTTCAGTAGGATCATGGAAGTTGGACAAAAAATTGATCCCCTTCTTATCTTTTCACCTAGTGAAGACCATTTTATTGGAAGCCTGCAGCCAATCTGTTTCCCCTCGGTTTATCTGTTTTTTGTCTACAATCTTCTTCTTCTTCTTAGTCGTTGACCTGATGCAGGTATCGTGATATCATGAAGCTATTAGCTAAATTTCCCAATGTTCCTCCACGTTTTTCTATCTTCTGCCATTCTAGCACATTCTGACAATGGAGCGCCAATGGTAGCAACAATATGGTCCGTGTATCGTGTGGGAGATCTACCTCTATTTCTTTTGCCTTCTCCTTTTCCCTGGAGGGTAAGTTTTTAAAGACCATTTCTTCGAAGCACATATCCAAAATAGCTTATTATATATCCGATGCATAAGTAAAAACTGGAAAAACTAGACTTCTTACTAGTCTCATTTTTGTATCGGTAGTTATTTCATGGCTTTTCCAAATTTTTGTTAATTTTGCCATAGCGCTTTTTGCGATTGCTGACCGCCGCTTTATTTCTTCAGTACAGCCTTCTTCGTTGGTTATTAATGAGCCCAGATACGCAAATTTATCTACAACAGCGATATTGTTTATCATGACCAGATGATTTTGATTGTTGTTAGTTCTGTCAATTATCATGATTCTCGTTTTATCTCTGTTTATTTTAGGGCCCATCGTTAAGCTTACGTCTTCTATCTGTTGTAGGAGGTTGTCTACAATATCTTGTGGCAAATTAGCACGATCAGCTCTTACTGTACCACATGCGTAAATATTGTTCTCCACTAAATATTTTATAAGAGATAGCGACGAAAAATAGTTGTCAAAATAAACCTTGTGTCCCTTGCCAACAAGAGTTTTTGTTTGATCTTTCATAACACGTTCACCTAAACCAGTTTCCACCTTTACGTTGTCTACTTTGCCAGTGTATATTTGGAACTCGTGAACATAACCAGTCATAGCACCAGCACGTACACAAAGTTTGTACCCTCTTTTTATGGTTTTTTTGGGCATATACTGCTTCAAAGTGGAACGGCCCTTGAAACGAATTATACTTTCATTGATAGACTGATGCTCTCCTGGCTTGTAGTACTACTGAAAAGAGCTCTTCTAAAATTGGACGTATTTTATAAAGGTTATCGTCGTCCCTCAAAATCTTTGGAGGGACAAGTGTAACACTCATAGATTTATTTTCGTTTTTGATTGATGAACATTCTCCTAATTTAGTGCTTGATGATATGGTGATGTCTGATAGAATTTGTATTTTTTTTGTGGAGACGTTTCTAGAATAGTAACTCGATGAACCACTGGTAAATCCTCGGAGTCACTATCGGAACCCGAACTGACAATTGATTCCTTACCTGAGGATATCTCTGCCAATAAATCCTCCAAATCGTCTTCGGACAACATTTCTAGTTGCTTATAACTCCACTTGTTACGTTGCATGGTACCTGAAATAAAGAAACTGTAGTCCACTGGTTTCACTGTGAAACCGTATTCTTGGTGTGACCAAAAATGATACAAAAACACATTTTTGGTTACATATTATATTCTAAAGAGTGAGTATAGGTCTATGTCAACATGATAAATAACTTAACCGTAATTATTTTTGCTATTTTTATCAAAACACAGTCAAAATTGTAAAAACTCCAAACATATGATTTACGTGTTGTGACACTACCGTCATCATACCAAAAAAATTCTAACTATACATGAAACTAAAACATTTTGACTTCTAAGTTCATCTATTGAAATATAGATGGCACTGCTAGTATGGCCACGTAGTGGATCCAGTGGGTCAGTTGAGCACATTGGTGTGATGAAATTGGTGGTTTCGTGGCGAAACCGATGAGCCGCAAAGGGTTAACCCGCACAGTTTGCTGAGTGAGTTTAAGGCCCAGCTGTTTTTGCTTAATAAATTGTTGTTATCTCAATGAAAGCCTGCAATCTAAAGACCCCCATTTCTTTACGTTTCGTATCGGATATTTTATTTCTGATTCCAATATACTTAGTCATTGTATATTCATTAAATGCCGATATATCATACAACAAGGTAAATTTTATATAGTTCATGTTAATAATGCATTTTTCATTTTTGTTTTCGTCGTTGCATCGTAATAAAAAGAGTCTTTATTCTTTGTTCCACGTATCCATATAAGGTTAAATATTTACGTATTATAAGCACTGTAATTTAGAGGCAATTTTCTTGCCACTCGTGCTATATGACTTATGATACATTACCATATTTTTATTTTGTACTTTGCCTGTAGCTGTTTTCCCATTTCAAATAACATTCTTTTGACGCTACAGTAATAAAAACCTTTAGTGGGTATTTCGTGTTTAAATTAAAATGATTGGAAAATATTTTGAAGTAAAAACTATAATCAGACTTAAGCTAATATATTTATTTATAATCGGGGAAAAATATCAACTTGATACCACCACCATGGCATCAAATGACAAATGTATTTATCTACATATTATTTAATGACAAATGATTTATTTGTCCAAATACAAAATAAAAAAAAATTCACTGTGTTTTTTTAATTAAATTTCGCGCTGTGTTAATCACGATGTAACTGATGAAAGATGATCATAATAGGACGCGGATAAAGTGAAGTTCGTACAACCATCCTTAAGAGAAAATAGATCATTACATAAAGAAAAAAACAGTGCTTTTCAGTTTTATGTTTCGAACCTCAACCTCCGTATGGAAATATTACCTGGATCTGCACAAACGCAGAAAAAACAACAGTATTCGCAGAGCAAGATGATGATATAAGAATGTATCTCGAAACTCCATGTCAACTATCTCTTCCTCTAACAACATTTACTTCGACAGAGGTTCGACAACAAATAAAAATACTAAATCCTAAGAAAGCTCCTGGCTATGATATGATAACTGGAGAATTTTTTCAGAAGCTACCGAGAAAAGCAGTGGTGTTATTAATAATAATAGACAACAACATACTACGTTTTCGATACTTACCAATACACCGGAAAGTTGGTCAAGTTACTATGATTCCAAAACCTGGTAAGCCCGCAACGCAATCAAATTCATATCGTCCTATAAGCTTACTTTCAATATTGTCGAAAGTATTACAAAGGCTGCTATTACAGAAAATCGAGCAAGTTGTTCCCATAAACGAAATTATACCACAACACCAATTTGGATTTAGACGTGAACACTCATGCCACAGAATAGTAAATATAATTAAAACAACTCTCGAATAGAAAAAGTTTTGCGCTGGAGTGTTTCTAGATATACAACAGGCATTTGATAGAGTATGGCATGAAGGTCTCCTCTACAAACTGAAATTACATCTAACAAACCAACTATACTTTATACTAAAATCATATTTTACTGACCGTTACTTTCAAGTCCAAATTGAAGACAGCTACTCAAATTACCATCATATAATTTGGCGTACCTCAGGGTAGCCTTTTGGGCCCATTTCTGTATCTGATATTTACAGCAGACGTTCCAACCAGCAATGATACCTTCTTAGCTACTTTTGCCGACACAGGAATCTTGGCATTGAATATCGATTCTAATGTAGCTTCACAAAAAGTACAAAATCATTTAGTCCAATTAAAAAACTGGCTTAAGCGATGAAAGATCAGTGTTAATGCTAGTAAATCAGTACAAATTACTTTAACAACAAGATAATCTACATGACCACAAGTTTATATTAATAATACTCCCATTCCTATAAAACCAGTTGTTAAATACTTGAGATTGCATCTGGATGAAAAAGTTACATTAACAACGCACCTTAAAACTAAACGCAAACAACTAGATCTTAAACTAAAAAATATGAACTGGCTATTTAACAAAAGGTCTTAGTTATCTCTTGAAAATAAACTGCTTCTGTACAAAGCTATACTCATACTAGTTTGGGCATATGGAATAAAACTATGGGGCTGTAGTAAACCTTCAAATACGAAGATACTACAAACATTCCAATCCAAAATATTCTGTATGATAAGTAAACCTTAATGGTATGTATCTAACCAAACACTGCATAATGATCTGGACATCCCATAACTTAAGAGATCACATAAAGACAATAAAGAATCATTCAATAAAATATCAAAATCGCACTACTGATCACAGCAATGAACTGATAAATAATTTATTTACCCAACTATTTATGGCCAGAAGACCTATCGCAAAAATACTTAGAGAACCGTAAATGGATGGTACCTAACTCATGTTAATTTACTTACTGACTATCTACTTATTACTTTGTGTATAGCGTAGATTGTAAACACGAAATGTAACAATAAAAAAAATGCTCTGTTATTTAATAGTAATTCAACAGGTGACAAAGATATAATCTTGAATTTGTCCAAGGTCCAGCAACTCTCAAGCTTCTCTAGGTAATATACAGGAGTAACAAAATATAACTTACAGTTGTTGATGGTCTGTCTGAAATAAAGTAAAAAATATCAAATCTGTGGCTAAAGAACCTGTTTCCAAGCCATCTTCTAGCATACACACCAGGATAATACATAACCAATTGCATGACAATTTGCCGTTTGTGGATTGTACAATGGGTCGAGGTAAAGTTATCGATGAGAAAATTTGTTCAATCATTATTAGATTTTTTAATTCTGGAAAATCCAATTCGGAGATCGCAATTGTTGCAATTGTGAAAAAATAAAATAACTGAAGCAGATGGAAGGGCATTAAGACGCATCGAGCAAATTATATGGAGTTAAGCGTTTTATGGAGTGACGTTATTGGAAGACCCGTTTCTAGATCAACTTGTCACCGAAAGGCCTACAAATTAGGATTTGGTACTTATAAAGTAAGTTTTATAGTTAAAAAAATTAGTACGAACTGTTTTAAAAAAATTCATTTAATTTTAGGCTAAGGAAAAGGCACTTATAACATTACAATAAAAGAAAAATAGACTAAGATGGTCAAAAAAGCATAAAGATTGGACTCAGTCGCAATGAGATTCAATACAATGGAGTGATGGGTCCAGATTTGAAGTGTGTGTTAAGGATAGTAGGAGTCACGTCATTCACAGGAAAAATGAAGCTTTTCATCCCGACTGTCTGAAGAGAAAAGTCAAATTTTCTGCAGATGTCATGATCTTGGGATCACGTCGTCAAAAGGTGTGGGAAAGTTACATTTTAGTGATGGGAATGTAAACACGGACAAATATTTAAATATTT
The DNA here is from genome assembly GCF_040954645.1 of Diabrotica undecimpunctata. Taxonomy (NCBI): domain Eukaryota; kingdom Metazoa; phylum Arthropoda; class Insecta; order Coleoptera; family Chrysomelidae; genus Diabrotica; species Diabrotica undecimpunctata. Next base: position 8,799,851 of record NC_092808.1, on the reverse strand, counting down.
TAGAAGAATCTGTTTTAATGATTATGGAACACTGTTTAACATCAGCGGAAGATTTTGTGTTTCAACAGGACGGCGCAGGTTGTCATACCTCAAAAAAGAATTTAAAATGGATTGAAGATCATGGAATACCACATTTGGAGTGGGTTTCTACCAGTCCCGACTTGTTCTTGATACAGACTTTGTGGCGCGAAATGAAAAAGGCTTTGAAAAAACATCTTGCCAGGTCCGTCAACTAATTGAAGAAAAAATTGCAAGAAATGTAGGATTCGTTTACATTAAAATTTTGTTAGAACTTGGCAAAAAGAATTGTGGATGTCAATAAAAATAAAGGGGATGTAACATAGCCGTAAACTTTCATATTTTTTTGTTAATAATACATATTATATGCCTTTTTTTTTAATTTATTATCATTCTATTTAATCACTAGTTGGCTGTAGTAAAAATCTCAGTAGTTGGCTGTATACCATCGTTTAAAAAACTTATACAAAAGTAAAACACTTCACATTTGTATTTAGGTATAAAACATAATTACATGTTTTATACCTAAATACATCTATCTATATAAGGATTTTTACAGCTGTCTCCGCCTTCCTTCTTTCAGCCAACGTCTTTAGTCCTTTCTGTTCTGCCATTCTCCATCACTAAGGTCTCATCTTTTCATGGCCTCGTCCACTTCATCCCTCCATAATCTTCGGGATCTACCTCTTTTCCTCCTTCCTATTGGGCTCTAATCCGAAATCTTTGCTATCCACCTTGTATGATCTGTTCTTCTCACATGTCCATACCAAATTAAACGTTTTTCTTCGATGTAGCTGAGTATGTCTTGTTCTACTGACATTCTTCGTTTTATCTCCTCATTTCTGATACGATCCATTTTTGTCACTCTGCAGCTTCTTTTCATGAACTTCATTTCAGTTGCTGTGATTTTGGACCTGTTTCGTTTATTTATTACCGAATTCTATGCTCCATAGGTCATACTGCGTACCAAGGTGTTATAAATTCTCTTCTTTGTATTTCTGGTAATCTGTCTATCCCACAGTACCCCGTTCATTTGTTTAATACATGTTTTTGTCTATGCTAATCTGCTGGTTATCTCTTGCTCGGTGGTTCCATTTTTTGAGAGTATGAATCCTAAATATTTGAATTTTTCAGTGCCGTTAATTTCCCTATTATCGTCCATTTCCAAGTTTCTCACTGGTTCTTGCTCTGTTGTTAAATATTCGGTCTTTTCTAGATTTATTTCCAGTCCATTTTTTGTGTATTCCTTTTCTAATTTTCGGAGCATATAGCACAGATTTTCTTCATCTTGAGCCGTTACCACTTGGTCATCTACAAAGCTTAATGTGTATAAGAAGTTGTCCCGGATTGGTATTCCCACCCCTTCACATTTCCTTTTCCATGGTTTTATTATTTGTTCGAGGAATATCTTGAACAGTGTCGGAGATGTAGAGCATCCCTGCAATAAGCCTTTTGTGGTCTTAAATTCGTTGGAGTATTTATTGCCGGTTTTAACTCTTACCTTGTTGTTGTTGTAAAGGTTTTTTACGGCTTCTATTAACCTCTGAGTTATTCCGATTTTCTTCATCGTGTTCCATAGTTGTTTTCTCGGGACCAGAATGGAATGGAATGTCATATGCCTTTTTAAATCTATGAATGCCATGTGTACTGGTCTATTTTTTGCCCTTTTTTGTTCAATTAATTGTGGGAGTTTATATATGTGTTTTATGCAAGATCTTCCTGCCGTGAACCCCGCCTGATCTCCGATTTTATTTGAGATAGATTTTTTCAGTTTTTCTTTCAGTATTTTTCCATATAACCTGCCATACATGCTATCACACTGATGCCTCTGTAGTTTCCGCATTTCTTCTTATCTCCCTTTTTATGTATCGAGGTTATATATGCTTTGGACCATTCATCTGGTATTTCGTTCAGGTTTATAGCGTTACTGAACATTTTGTGTATAATTCTGTGTAGTTTGTCCGTTCCGTACTTAATTAGTTCAATAACGATTTCTCCTGGTCCCCCTGATTTTTTGTTCCTTAAAGTCTTTATGGCATTCTTTACTTCGATTAATGTTATCTCAGTCTGTTCTTTATTCTGATTATGTTGTTGTTCCTGTTCTGTATCTGTCTCTATGAAATCTGGGCGGTTTTCTGTGAGTAGTTCTTTATAGTAGTCTTCCCACTCTTTTTCTGATATGTATTGTATTTGGACCTTTTCGTTATTATTCTTCCTTAAAGATTTCATTATTTTCCAGGATTCCGAATTCCTTGTTCCTCCTATGTATTGTTCAATTTGTGCACATTTTTCTTCCCATTATTCCTTTATTATTTTCTTTTGCCCTTTTCTATCTATCTATCTATACAATATCTATCTATACAATTTTTGGTTTCTTTGTTTATTTTTACTTTGTGTTGGGTATTTCTTTTCTCAAGTTTCCCCAAAGCTTCTAATGCCGCCTTTTTTATGCTGTGTTTGACGTGTTCGTACGTTTCTGAAACCGAAATCCTGTAACTTCTGGTCCAGTCTTCTCTGGTATAGGTCCCTTATGGATTCCTCTTGAAGTAAATTTATGTTGAACTTCATTTCTTCTTCTTTCTGTTCATTTTCTACTTGGTCTTCTTCGTGTTCTTTCTTCCTTCTAGTTTGGGTGTTCAACGTGTAGGGAAACCCCATTTGTGAAATTATTAATCGGTGGTCAGTGCGACATTCGGCTCCTCTCTTTAAATACAAATGTGAAGTATACCTAAATACAAATGTAAAGTATTTTACTTCTGTATAAGTTTTTCAAAAATATTGCTTAATGCATTAAAACTTCTAAACTTTACGCTGCGCTTTTATTTATTTTTTTTTTTTTCTCTAAAATTTAATTTTCTTATCAATCTAACGTTGGGCCAACTGATATGAGAAGGGGCTCGTACTCGGTACGTTTGGTGTAATAGCTTTGGTTTATTTGGAACATTATATATTTAATTGTAATATACGATATAAATACGTTCCTGTAATAATTATGACCCAAACAATTAAAAGAAAACTTGCGAACAACTTAGTCATTCGTAATAAGATCATAATTTGTAACCGAAGTTAGTGCGAGAATTTACAGCTTAACTTTTGTATTTATGACCAGAATTTTTATTTCTTACACTTTTTTGATACTCGCAGCAACTCCAAGTCGAGAATGTTTTATGTTTATAGTAATAACTTTTTATTGTGTTTTTATTTGAAATGGAAGTTTATCCAATTATATTTTTAGTGGTATATTTAATTGCAAAGATAGAATTTAGTAAATATTTCACAAATATAAAATACATTCCTCAATGATTGAACTATAGTTCTTTAATTTGCTATTATATTTTACTTCTTTATTTCAGGCTTTGGGCACTTATTGCCTGGTATGGCACCAAATTATGCTATTTGTAGGGGGTTCCACAATTCTTCCTTTTTTTGCAATTGATCTGGGTGGTTCCAGAAGAACCCGGCCTGACTGTTTGAAAATTGTGACTGTCTTAGAAAGTACACAAACTATATAGCATGTTCTATATAAAATTTGAAGGCGCTATGTTGTTAAGTATTTGTTTGGCAGCCATCAATAGTAAACGTTTTCAGTGAATTTGAGAAAATTAGTATTGGTTATGAGGGGTAAATCTACTTGGAACTGTCCATTCGGTAGGATTTGTGTTGTGGCTTTAAATATTTTCTCAGCTTTTTCATCATCAGGACTTAAATGCTTTATTTCGGGAACTTCTTCAATGTCCCAAAACCTTTGGAGAAGATTATTTATATTTTCTTCTTCAGTGTGAGATTGAACAAATAAAGAAATATGATTCGAGTGTGAATAGTTACAGTTTGAGTGAGAGTGCATCTTTTTCTTAGATGAAACTTGTGGAGATAAGTTACCGAACATGACATATCCTAAATGAGTGTTTTGAAGCACTGGAAGACCTGCTCCAATATGAATTAAACCATCCTTTAATAGATCACAGTAAATTTCTGCACCTAATAAGAGATCGATTCTCCCTGGGGAGGAGTAAGAGGGATCACTGAGCTTTATGCCAGCTGGTATTTTTATTTTGCTACGATATAGAGGTACGTAAGGTATTTTACACGTAATATTATCCAAAACTGCACATGATACTTCAAATTTCATATCATTATTTTTATATGGGAAAAATTCAATGTTTACCATTTCATTTGAGATGGAACAGTTTTGAGAGATTGTGGAAATTTGTAATCTTTTATTAGTGGTAGTGTAATTTAGTTTATTTACTAAATCTTTTGTTGCAAAACTCGATTGAGATCCATTATTGAGAAGACATCTTGCGTGTACAGGTTGTCCACTTTCAGAGTAAATTGTTACCAGCGCTGTGGCTAGCAAAACTTCATTTTTTGGATTGAAAGTTGAGAGAGAAGAGATGCAAGATGAATTTTGACTTTGTGTGTCTGAGAGTATACAAAATTCATTTGTCTGAGTGCTTAAGTGAGTAGAAGTGTTTGGTGATTCATTATATGAATGTGGAGAATTAATTCTTTGAGTAACTTGGGCATTATTACTCCTTTGAGGAGCATGAAAATGACTTTGAGAGATATGTGGTGCACTATGGCAAGTTTGTGAATCACCCTGTATACTTGCGGACGATTGAGAAGTTTGTGGTGCATTAAAGCGTGATTGTTGCCTATTGGCGTGACTTTGATTACCATCATGTGAATTTGAAGCGCTTTGATTGCTTCGAGTGGGAGAGAATAAATTATTTTCATGAGTGTGAGAAAAATTATTTTCTTCATGCAGAAGTGTATTGTGCTTTTTATTGCAAATTTTACATGTGAATTTAGAGATGCATTTATCAGTAAAATGCTTAGTGCCAAAACAGTTTCTGCAAAGCTGTGCTTGCTTTACAAAATTAAACCTTTCTCGAGAATTTGTGTCTTTAAATAAGTTACACTGATATATTTTATGACCAGTTTGTTTACAAAATATGCAATTTTCATAGCTAGATTTATTATTATTTATAGTGGAAATATGAGCAGTTTTTTAAGTGACTTTATTATTAAACTTTGACTGAGTTTCAGTGTAATTAAGTTTCTCTAAAACATCACATCTTTTTTCTAGAAATTCAAAAAATTGTTTGAGTGTTGAAACATTCTTAGAACCTACTTCATATTCAAAAGCCTTGTGAGAAGCAAAATCTATTTTTTCTAAAAATATTTCTATTAAAAGGAGGTCCCAATGTTCAATTGGAACTTCGAGATTACTAAGAGCTTGAAGCGTTTGCTTCGTGTGTACAAGAAAATCCCTTAGTACCTGAGGAGTGCATCTAACTAGAGATTGAGACTTTAACAGCTTTTTTATAAGAGTACTAATCACTCGTGATTTGTCATCATATCTTTCTTTTAGAGTTTTTATAGCGATAGCAAAATTTGCATCTACTACTTCGATACTGCTAATTAAGTTTAAAGGTTCTCCTTTGAGGAAAGATTTTAAATATATAAACTTTTGTACATTATTTAAACTTGAATTGTTTGTGATCAGAGTTTCAAATAGTTGAAAAAATTCATTGAATTCTGAGAAATTTCCGGTAAAGGTTTTCATGCTAATTTCGGGCAGCCTCGCACTGGAAACAGCATTATTATTTGAGCTAGGCACTTTATTTTCTGTTAAATTTAATTCTATTATTTTTCTTTGCAAACCTTTGAGTGTGTTGAAGTATTTTTCTTCAACATTTGCTCGATCAGCTGATTGTTGGTCGCTGTCATCAGTCTGTTCGATTTCTAATTGAATTTGTTCATATTGTGTGAAAAAATTCAAAAGTTTTTCTTTCCTATTTTCAAAATTAAGTATATCGTTTTCTGTGTCTTTATTGGCTATAAACCATTCTGAGATACGTGTAATTGATGCTTTTAGTGATTTTTCTTTAAAGCTTCCATTTTTTATTTAAAGTGAATTTATTTGCAAATATATACTGAACGAGAAATAAGAGTGAATGATTTTGTTTAGTGTAAATGTATTTTTCAACTAAGACGCGATTTTAATTTTAATAGAGTATTTTTACTAGAGTGATAAAACAAATATTTTTCTTGAGAGCGGGCTGTGAGACAATCTGTATAATAAATAATTGTCAGCTATCTTTAGCGATATTGAGAAGAAAGATCTGTTGTCAAATCAAAGCCATTAGTTAATATAAATATTAATAAACAAATAAAAGTCGAGACAAAAATCTACCAATATAAATTATGTGCATGCAGTAGCTATAGAAAATATAGAAAGAGTTTTAACCTCACCAAATGTTTTTCAAGTATCCAATTTAATTACCGCTGTCGCTTACCAACACATAACGCACTTTTCACAAAACACACGTGTCTAATCTTGAACGAAGGTCAACTTGTGCAATCTTACTTCTAGGGACGAGAAACCATTCTTCTTTCTTCCTGTTGCTCTCCGGCGTGTGTAATCCTTTTCTTTCTTCAGTCCTGTTTCATCAAATAATCTGTGCTCGATAGGACCACGAAATGTGGGAGCCTTGTAACTGGCTCCCTACATAAGAGGGTTGGAAATCTTTTGATTCCAAGCCTTACTTCAAAGGACTTGTGAGTGGATGTATCTCCATAGGTTTGGTTCTTCAGTGACCGTTGAAGGATAAGGATTGTTAATGTGAGCAAATATAGCTCCAGAGAAATAAAATTCACTTTAAGTTTATCGACTTATAATTAACTATTTTTAGAGTAAAGAAGCCTCAATACGGTCATAGCTGACAGTACAATATCAAATAATTCTTTCTTTATCACACGTAAAAGAGAAAACCGTATTTATGAGAAAAATGCCCGATTTCGGCGTAGAGAAATATTTTATATATGAATTGAGAGTGTTTTAAAATGCACATGCCTCAAGGACGTGTGAGAATGAACTAATAAAATACTACTTGATGCGTAAAAGTGAAGATTAGGCCTCTTGTATTTAGGTGTGAAAACTATTTAAGAGGCTGTGGCGCCAATGAGTCGGCTATCCCGAGCAAACTTGATGAAATGACTATTTTACTTATTCTACACTAAGAAAAGTATAAGGAATTATATTTTTATTTTATATTTTAAAACGATATGTTCATTTCTGGAACAGGTTATGTGATACAATACCTTTATTTGAAAGGCATTATTTTAACCAAGATAAAAGCTGAACTGGATTCCACTCTAGAACGTCTGCTCCTTCGTTTACAACAGTAAAATATTGGGTAGCAGAGTATAAACGAGGCCGTACGAGCTGCCAAGACGAACATCGTAGCGGTCGATCAAATGAGGTAACTACTCCAGAAACAGTGAAGAAAATCACGAAGTGGTACTGGATGGTCGTCATCTGGAAGTCTGCGATCTATCATATTTAGTAGAAATTTCAAAGAGTGCAGTATGTTGCATATTAACTGAAAATTGGGTATGAGGAAGCTGTGTGGAAGATGGGTGCCGTGTTTGCTCATACTCAAGCAAACACAGTGTCGTGAAGATGTTTCAATTGAGTTTTAAAACAAAGTTTCGCAACAACGCAGCAAAATATGGCCGCAATTGGTAAAGAACTAAGTGTTGTTTTATCAAGATGCACCATCTCACAGATCCGTTATTTCAATGGTGAAAATTCATGAATGAAAATTTGAATTGCTACCTCAGATACACTATTTTCCAGATTTAGCTTACTTGGATTCTTTTATAAGAGTATCAGGTTATATGGTAATAGGATTGTGAATCAAGCATACAAAGTACGTTTATCAATCTTATAAAAATGATAGTTAAAATTTTGGCGAAATCTTTTTGGACAGTGCAAATTTTGGCGAAAACGTTTTGGACATTGTAAATTTTGGCGAATGAGATACTTTTTAAAAATTGCTTTATATAAGCAATTTTGCTTGTTCATTAGCAGGTTATAGCCTTTATAAAAGATTGTCACTCCATATCTTGCGCGGTCGGCCGATACTTCTTTGGCACTTGGTGATTTGGTCCTTTCTGTTTTAACAACTCTTGTGTCCGCCATTCTACAGATGTGATTGTTCACAAGGAAGGTAGATTGTAGAGGAAAATCGATACCTCTGTAGTTTCCTGGTTGTTTCTTATTGCCCTTTTGGAAAAATAGGATTTGCTCGCTTGTCCTCTATTCTTCGGTTATTTTATAGTGTCTTATAAGTCTTGTTAACTAATATTGTCTGTTGATCCATCATTGCCGCTCCACTATATTTTAACATTTCATTTGGTATCCCATCTTTACCTGCAGCTTTTCTGTTCTTTAGTTTTTCGGTTCATTCTTTTTATTTTGCCAAGGAAATTCCAACTCAATTTCAAAAATGCATGCCGCATTGCAAAATGATGATGTACTGGGCATCGGTAGAACTCGATTGTTGAAGATACTTCACGAATTAAATTTTTCGTGGGAAACCATGAACAGAAAATCATTGTTAATGGACAGTCCGGAAATCGATTCTTGGAGAAGACAGTATCTTCGAAAAATTAAACAGCACAGAGAAAAAAACCAAAGAATATATTATTTAGATGAGACATGGATCAATGAAGGCCCTAGGGTTTCCAAGGTATGGTAAGACAAAAATATTAAAAGCAACCGCCAAGCTCTGTTGGAGGGATTGTCCATAGGTATTAAAGCACCGTCCGTCGGGAAAAGATAGAAGGCTTATAATTACCCACATTGGGAGTTCTGAGGGGTTTTTTAAAGAAGGGTTGCTCCTATTTGAATCCAAAAAATGGGCGACTACCACGAGAACATGAACGCCGATGTGTTTGAAGAAAATTTGGAACAAATGTTGAAATTTATACCAGAAGGTTCGATTATTGTTATGGACAATGCCAAATATCATTCACGGCAAACCAAACAGTTTCCTACAACAGCGTGGAAGAAAGAAAGCGTGGTTAATTAATAAAAATATATCCTTTGGAGATGACCTTTTAAAATTGGAGCTTTTGCAAATCGCTAGACAACATATACCTTCACACTCATCAAGAATGCATGTGGTAGACGTAATGACCAAAAAACTTAATATTACAGTACTCAGATTGCCGCCTTATCACTGTAAATTAAATCCTATAGAATTGATTTGGTCCCAAGTAAAAGGGGACGTGGCAAGAAATAACACCACTTACAAACTTACAGACGTTACTAACGTCGTTTTTAAACAAGCTTTACACAATGTCATTGCCTTAAACTGGAACAAATCCATTGAACATGTGATAAAAGAAGAAAAAATGTGGGACTTGTAACGAAATATTTTGCCTACCGCATAGCATATTGCTATATGGGGTTGCAAATTGGGGACAGAAATTATTAGGGCAGAGATAGAGCAAGCAAAATAAATTGAAACTTATGCGAACGGCGCCCAGGTTTGGAGAGCTGGAGTCGTGGATAAGTGAATGAAACAGGGGGATTAGATTGGGGCAACTACAAAAATGAAACACAAGGGTACTTACATGAATCTCCTGGACGAATGTACAAAACAAAACAAAAAGTACCTCTAGCTATATGAAATAAGGCGCCGCTTCGAGGAAACTTCCTGCTGAGGGAAAGAAAAGGTTCTTCCGTCCTGGACTTCACTTAAGTTACTTTAGATTTTCTGGGGTTAGGAACTGGAATTTAAACTATACTCTCTGCCACTCGAACAAAAAACTACATCCCACCAGAAACTGGCACATTGGGCACACCCTGGCAACAGCTTCTTAAAAAACTGGAATCATCGTGGTTATACTTCAAAGTTGTTGTATGCGACACAAAATTCTTAGAAAGAAGATACTTAGAAGATACTTAGAAACATAGAAATAGTGATTACTCTTCCAAAACTGACACTTTACATAGAGTATAATTCACTATTTCCAACAAATTTGCCGGCTTCTTGACCGACTAAACTAAACGACGCCTGCTTTCAATCGGTCATCTTCCAAACCTAAAACTTCGACCTTCGATCTAATACCGGCCGGCTACCAGTCTTGCGTCCCACCTCTCCTACCCCGTTCTCGCCGAGAAACAAACCAAAATTATTGTTAAACTGCTTCAAACTATATCGCAAAACGACCTTGAATCACTTCAAGTTTTTGAAATTGTAGAACTAAGCGTACAAATAAATAAAACCATATTTTACATCACAATGTAGATAGAGAATTGTGGAAATATTTATACTCGGGCCAGCAACGTACTAGAAAATTTTTATACCTTAAATACAAGTATTAAATAGTTTAAGGCATTTTCTGCATGCTACAGACTTAGGAACACATTAGACATCTTGGTGTCTACCAAGAACCATTAATTATTAACGTGACTGCTGAAGACACCTCCACGGATGTGGAGTCAACGCAGATTATGCATAACGTGATACTTCTTATACAGGGATGAGTGCCTTAAGAACCGGCAAAATAAAGCAAAAGATAAAAAACATAATACGTTGTGAAATAAAAAGAGATGAAAGTAGTAGAGGTGAGAAATTATCGATATTAACCTATAATTTACTTTACATTACATTAGAATTATCGAAAATTTCCCACCTTTAGACGTTAGCTTATGAGCTGGTTGACTTCAGTCATAGTAATACGTATCACGTAATGTAAGTAAAACAGTTTAAGTAGAGTATTTTTTTATCCAAAATTAAAATATTGATCAATAATAAACTATGATTTGAGACGTCGCATACACTCTTCTCAATACAGAATTATCATAGCTTGTTATTCTGTATTCGTCAACACAGAATTAATTATCAAATTACTACTAATTAAACTGTTTACTTACATTTGCTTTATTGCTTTCAATCAGTTTTTACTTTACGCGAAATTTAAAAAATGTAAATGTTCGACGACATACTTGTAATATTATGACTGAAGGCAACTAGCTCATAAGCTAACGTCTAAAGGTGGGAAACTATCGATAGTCCTAATGTAATGTAATGTAAATTAGAGGTTTCTATCGATAATTTCCCACCTCTACTACTACTACTTTTATCTCTTTTTATTTCACAACGTATTATGTTTTCTATCTTTTGCGTTATTTTGCCGGTTCTTAAGGCACTCATCACTGTATAATTAATCTTTTAGCTATTTAGTATTATTTAAAATTTTTATTATAGCAATATGTATTATTTCCATTACTTTTATGCGTTTTTTGTTTCTGCATGCTCATGTGTATTTACTACACCCAATTACATAAACTTCTTCGTTTATGTAATTGGGTGTAGTAAATACTCAAGGAGGACTTTTTTGAGTGGCCAACCCAACATTCTTCTTCTTTAAGTTCCATCTTCTATCGAAGGTTGGAAATCATCATGGCTATGCAGACTCTATTGACTGCAGCTCTAAAAAGTTCTGCACTACTGCATTCAAACCATTCCCTTAAGTTCTTAAGCCAGGATGTTCTTCGTCTTCCCACATTTCGCTTTTCTCGGATTTTGCCTTGCAAAATAAGTTATAATAATACGTATTTTTGCCCTCTCATCATATGTATTAAGTACACAAGTTTTCGTCTTTTGATAGTTAATATTATTTCCGCCTCATTTTCTATCCTTCTAGTTGCTTCCACCGTTTGACATTCTTTGAATCCATGATATTCGTAGGATTCTTCTGTAACACCAAAATTCATAGGCGGCCAACTTATTCAGGTGGACTTGTTTTAGTGTCCACGTTTCCAAGTCATAAAGAAGAGTAGCCCAACCCAATATACAAAAACCAAATAATATGTAATTAAAAATATATTTTATTATAATTACTTTTATATACTAATATATATTTTATGCAAATGATCGTTTATTACCAGCAGAATTATTTTATTCATTAATTTTCCTTTTACAATAAAATTGGTTTATATATTTAGTTTTAACTTGATCCGTTTTTATTGTATTCCAGCTTATTGCAAGGCTTTCCATATATTTGCAAATGATAATGTTAATTTTGCGGTATATACATTTTAAATTAAATTTTAAAATACAAACGTGCCCTCTTAACTGACATAAATGTAATATGAAATGCTCACAGTAATTTATACAGATAATAAATAGTGAAATAAAATTCATAAACTGAATTAAATGTTGTATTCAATTTAATAGACAATCGATACTGAAACATCAATCAATACAATCTGGCAATCTATTTCGGAAGGAAATTAAATTGTTTAATGGGAATTGCCATTATTATATATTAATAGCACAATAGTCCCTGCGTCTTGTAGGTTCTGGGTGGTCCTATTACCCTAATACTTCTATTTTTTAAGTAGGAGAGAGGTAGGATGGTTGATCCCTGTTTTAGTGTTTAAAGATTATTTCAGACCATAATAGTTATTTTCTTAATTTCATTAAACAGGTTCATAATGTGGTTATCTCCTTCCACTGGGTGTTCACCTAGAATATCTTTCTTGTAGAACACTAGTGCGGTTCAACAATCCCTGTCCATGAGGGATACTTGATCCCCGTGAGGGGGCTACTTGATCCCTGGGATAAAGTATCCCACCTATGATGCATAGCATAAGTAATTATTGCCAATTATGAAAGGTAATTAAATTAAACAATAAAACAAATTAAACTGCTTACTTTATTAAATAAAAACATAAAATACAAAAATAAATTGAGCCAAAAAAAAAACAATTATTTAGAAAACATTAGCATCAAATCTATGGTTAAATTTTATAACGTCAGCAGCCCTGGCGTTCTGCTGACGGACGGCTGCGGCAGCTTTTGTACGTCTGTCCGGTCCACTTCGCTGACGTCCTCTACTGTTGGAAAAGTGAAACAGCTTCCTTCTAGTCCCTTCCGCCTTAAGAATTTAACTTCCAATGTATTTTCTTTTAGACACAAAACTTTTCCAACATAAAACTTCATTGTTTTTTTAGTACAAAACTTGACTAAAACGTAGTCGTCTAAATCTAATCTAATCTAAAAGGAAATCAGAGGCACCGTTGCTATCTGGAAGGCTGAGAAGATCATCCTCCTCTTTATCAGTCGAATCGAAGAAGTTTTTCTGCTCTTTTCTTATTGATTGCGGCTTTCTTAAGAGCAAGTTCTTCAATTTCCGCTTTTTCAGGGGTATCAGTTAGGATGCGAGAGCGCCTCCGTTTTCTACCTCGAGAAGATTGGGCACGAGATGCTACCTTGGGATAGGGCATGATGTTTTGTGGAGAGAAATGTTTCACAAATATTATATCCGATGTTGAAGTGCAAGGTTTTAGGGCCCCAGATAACGTTAGTTCTATAGAAATTGATGTACTAGCACTAGGCGTTGACTGTATTGGATCCAGAACTGATTCCTGAATCAAAGTTGGGTCTGGACGGTCCGTGACAGGGTCATAAATTCGTCGTGAGTAAATGTGTTTGGATTTATCGGCCATATTCCAGATAACACTCTCTCTCCTGTTGCAGACCAGAATGTAGCTTCGACTTTTTTAAATAATTTTAAACTGTTTGTCTTGTCTAGTGAAGTGTTATGTTCAACTTTATGTTTAATTTTATATTTATGACATTCTGCGATTCTTGGATAGTCCAAAATTGATGAAATACCCCTGAAGATGCTCTAGAGAGCGAAGTACTTGGGCAATATTTAATTAATAAAACTGTGCTCGATATCTGCCTTTATTTTATCAAAGTTAATTTATTTTCTTTTTCCTATGATGGACCCCTAGTCCGTCCTAGGTAACATAGGTCCATCATAGGCAAATAGATAAGCCAGTAAATTTATTTCTATTAAGTACTTTTGTTTTGACTATTTTAACCCAAAACAAAGTATAGTATTTTCCAAAGAAAGTGTAGTCTTTTATACAAAACAAAATATATATATATATATATATATATATATATATATATATATATAAGGTTCTTGAACTCCTAAGTGGAGCATAGAGCTTCAGTGAAAACGCGCCATCGGGTTCTATTTTGCGCTAAGGCCTTCACCTCATTCCAAGACCTTCCTTGGCCTCTTATCTCGTCCATGATGGATCTTCTCCAAGTTTGTACTGGGCGACCTCTTTTCCTTTTCCCTTGGGGATTCCACTCTAGGGCAGACTTTGCGATACTGGAACTATTTTTTCGGAGTGTGTGACCGATCCAACCCCACTTTCTGGACTTAATTTCATTTTGTACCCTCTTTTGTTCGGTCAGGTGTAGCAAATCTTCGTTTCTGATGGTGTTAGGCCAGAATATACGAACGATTCTTCGTAGACATTTGTTAACAAAGACCTGCAGTTTGTCTGTGAAGGTGTTTGTCACTTTCCAGGTTTCACATCCGTAGAGTAAAACAGACATGACATTTGATCGGAATATTCGGATCTTTGTCCTTGTAGTATACTCGCCAGATCTCCAAACAGGGTTGAGCGTGCTGAAAGCTTGTTGGGCTTTTCGTATCCTCCTACGAATATCGTCTTCTGTACCTCCGTTTTCTGTTATGATACTTCCAAGATACGTAAAGTTTTCCACATTTTCACATTTTCAATTTTCAATTTTTCAACGTATGTTACGTACTAGTAAAATACTACTTACCAAAAAATTTGCGCAATTTGCGTATGTAATCGCGCGCTATTTGAAATTACTGCCGCGAGTTTATTATAGGCAGGGGTCCAACATAAGCACACTTTCTCTAATTTTGTTAGACGTCTGTTAATATCTCTTTTTATATGTTTCTTTCAATATAATTTTTTTCTCGGAATGATATGGCTTGCAAATTTCCATTTAAATGTTATTATTTTTCAACTTCTACTCTTTGTCCCAACTTTAACTTATTTTTTTAGGAATTGTAAAAAATGAAGCTAAATGTGCTAGTCCTGATCTGGTATATTTGCCAAGTTCTTTAACAGCGAAAAACAAAATTAATTATGTAACTTTTAAATTGAAAGTTCTTCCTCGTAAATATCTTTGGAAATTCTCGGCTGATATAATGAGAGTTAATATTGTCTAAAAATAAATAGGGGATTATATTTTAAGACCAAAAACTTATATAGAGAAGTTGTTGGAGTATGGCAAAAAGTTATAACCATCAACACAGAATTAAATTATTTGTGACTTATTATAACTAAGTTTATTAGTAGTTTAGAAATGGAATACCGAGATGCTGCGTAAGTTTCATGTATGGCAAGACCGATAATTGAACGGCAAATCTGTAATAGTCTCGTAAAGTTTTAATGGTATACGTGCTGAGAATATTCCGCCATAATAATAATAATAATATAATTTATTGACCTTTTAAATCATACAAGTATGAAAATAACTCATGAAAAATAAAATATATGAAATATAAACGTACAAAAATAGAGGACAAATATACGTACATCCTCAAACCACTACCCAGTCGCCTCTTGCAAAAATTCCTCTCCGGGGTAGAATGGTTTATCCAATAAATATTGTTTGGGTTTTTTAATTTTTTTTTTATTATTGTATTTTTTTAATGACTAAGGTAAATTTGATTTTCGGAAGTTCGCACAAATAATTATGATTACCAAATACATAAACCACCAAATATTACCACCTTATATAGACCAATCAGCTTACTTCCAATAATGTTAAAAATCTTAGAAAGGATTCTACTCCAAAAAATCTCAGAAAATACCGAAATTATTTCAGTGATCTCAGCACACCAGTTTGGTTTTCGCGAAGCCCATTTAACTCTGGAACAGTGTCATAGGATTGTTAAAAAGATTAATGTAAAAATATATACCGCTGTCTTTCTGGGTGTAGAACAGGCCTTCGACGATGTTTGGCATAACGGCCTTCTATATAAACTTAAGTCATTCTTTCCCACACCTCACTATCTACTATTAAAATCATACCTCACAGAAGGTCACTTTCAAGTCTGATTCCTTACAGAAACCTCTCATTACTATCCCATAAATCTGGTGACCCTCAAAAAAGTGTCCTTAGTTCCCTTCTGTACCTTAAATATACGACTGATGTCCCAATAACAAATACTACTATAGTAGCCATGTTATGAACTCCACCTGTGGTGACAAATGGATGAATCGAGTAGCTCAGGAGTCACCACTGCCGGTCCTAAGCCCAGGTAAAGAAGGAAGAGTAGGGAGTGGGCTGACAACCCACTCCCGAAAGAAAAAAACACACTGTTACGAAACCTGAACATTTGCCTTTGAATACAGGACGGAACTTTCGGAAACGACTCAAGCTACGAAACATGGACTATATATTTGGAAATTGGAATGTGATGACACTTAATAAACCAGAAGCTTAAACCGCACTTCTGCAAGAACTAAAAAGATATAAGCTCATGACTACTGCTCTTAAGGAGACAAGATGGCTGGGGAAAGGTGTCCGGGACACTAAAAGGCACACAATTCTATATAGTGGGAAGCAACAAGGAAGTAAAGAATGTGGAGTTGCATTTGTGGTGGATAATGATTTTAAGTCAAAACTCATAGACTTCCAGGCAGTCACTGAAAAAATATGCACGTTAAGAATTTGCACCCACTTCTTCAACCTAACAATAATAAACATTTACTGCCCAACAGAAGAACAAGAACAATATACAAAGGAAAGCTTCTACCAACAGCTGGAGATAGTATATGACAATGCGCCCAAAAATGACATCAAGATCATGATGGGTGATATGAATGCTAAAATAGCCAAGGAGCCGCAGTTCTATGGCACAACAGGAAAACACCCACTGCACAATGAAACAAGCAAGAATGGGAAGTTTTTGATAAACTTTTTTACCAGTAAAAACATGAAGTTCGACATGCTTCCACACAAAATGTCATGGATTTTACCAGATGGAACCACAACCAATCAAATCGACCATGTGCTGATAGACAAAAGGGCAGCCAATAGTATCTTAGATGTGGGAACACGACGAGGATCATGCTGTGGATCAGACTATATTTTACTCCAAACCAAATTTGTTAACAAAGAAAAAAACAAAAGACAACAAATAACAAACAAACTGAACCTGGAAAACTGAATATTCAGGAATATAAAGAGAAGTTCGAAAAAGAAGTCGCAAATAAGTTAAGAACGCTAGAACTGCACTCCATAGAGGGCAAATGGAATAATATCAAAACAGCAGTACTGACAGCGGCAGCGTCCACCCTGTGAAACAAGAAAAAGGCGAAAAGGCATGGTTCGATGATGAGTGCATACAAGCAATAGAGGAAAGAAATGGACAAATAGAAAAAATGGAAGAAAATTTCAAAAACAACTAAATTAGTGGGGCTTACGAATACCTTAAAAAGATAAAAAGTGGGTATAAACCTCAAACAAGTCTATGTAAAGATGAAAGTGGGCAAATAATCAGTGACCAACAGAAAGTCACAGAAACCTGGAAGCATTATTTTTAGACCCTACTTGGTACACAAGTAGACATGGAAGATGAAATGGGTAAGAACTACGTAGAAGAGAATGAAGTAGCGAATGGAGTAAAAGCTTCAACCATAGAAGTTCTCGAAGCTATTAAGGCTCAGAAAAACAATAAAGCCCCGGGAGTTGAAGAAATCCCAGCAGAATTGTATAAGGTAGGTGGCGACCACCTAGCAAGTCACATCTACACGCTCATCAAAGACATACGGCAAGAAGAGAAAATACCCGACGACTGGAAGAAAAGTATAGAATGCCCGATCTATAAAAAAGGAGACAAACTCCAGTGCAAAAACTACCGCGGAATTTCTCTACTATGTACGGCATATAAAGTCCTCACGTATATTATAAACCAGCGGCTCCAACCACTAGCAGAAAATATTATGGGAGAGTATCAGACGGGCTTTCGACAAGAAGGATTGACACTGGATTTAATATGTACAGTCAAACAGATCTTTAGTAAATCATGGGAACATGACATTGATGTTCACAACGCGTTTGTAGACTTCAAACAGGCATACCCAGCAGACTCAGTTAAAAGGAACAAACTCTAAAATATATTGGCTGAATTGGCAATACCACATAAGCTAATTAAACTTATTAAAGCCACAATGGATGAAACTCAGCCATGTATACGAATACAAAACAACTGGGACTAAAGTAGGAAGATGAGCTGGCCCCAACTTTGTTTAACCTGGCACTGGAGTATGCGGCGAGGCAAATGCAAACTGGACGAGAAAACCTACTGACCAACTAAACGGTTCAACTGAAATACAAAGATGAGAATCTATAAAACCTTAATTCGACCAATAGCATATTATGGCAGTTAAGTATGGGTTCTGAAAGAAACATCCAAAAGCAAACTTGACACATTCGAAAGGAGAGTACTGAGGAGAAGACTACGATCTGTGAGGGAAAACGGAATCTTCAGAAGTCGATACAACAACGAGCTTTATCAACTTTATAAGGAAGCACCACTGTCAGACTTCATTAGAATACAAAGAATGGGCCGGACATCTGATAAGATTGGGAGAGGATAGGCTACCAAAAAGAACACTGAATGCTAGAATGCACGGAAAGGGACCGGTTGGAATGCCAAGAAAGCGCTGGGGAGACAGAATAAACAGCGACGCACAAGCCCTTTTAGGAGTCCCTGTATGGAGAAGATCAGCCACAGACAAGCAAAGGTAGAGGCAAAAAATAAAGGAGGTCAAGGCTCAATTTGGGCTGTAGTGCCGAAGAAGAAGAAGCCATGTTTGCAGATAACACACCCATAACATCCATCGATGATGACCCTAAAGTAGCATCATTACACCTTCAATTATACCTGAATCTACTACAAGACTGGATGAATAGATGGGAAATCAGGAAAAACAGAAACGCCATATGCCCGAGAACTACACTGAACGATATATTACTACCAGTAAAACAGAATTTAAATACCTGGGAATGACACTTGACCAAAAGCTCACTTGGAAAGAACACATCTTGGCAAAAAACCCATATCAACACGAAAATATGTCAAATGAATTGGCTAATAGGTCGAAAATCGCAGCTAGCTACAGATAATAAGCTTCTTGTATATAAGTGCATAATAAAGCAAATATGGACATGTGAAAGAAAGAAAGAAAGAATGTGAAGTCATAAAAACTGTTAAAATTAGAAAGATTCAATATCTGGATATTGTTCTGAAGCTATTTTCTTGTGGCATTTTAAATTAATTACTATTTAAATGGGAATTTAATTGTGGCTTATTCCCATTTAAATAGTAATTAATTCAATATCTGGGTCATATAATGAGGGGCGAGAAGTACGTATTACTTAGATTAATTATGCAAGGGAAGATACAAGGGAAGAGAAACCCAGGACGACGCCAAATATCCTGGCTAAGAAATTTGAGAGAGTGGTTCGGTTGCAGCTCATTAGAATTGTTCAGAAGCGCGGCCAATAAAATCAAAATAGCGATGATGATTTCCAACCTCCGATAGGAGAAGGAACCTAAAGAAGAAGGACATGTGAAGTGCAACTATGGGGCTGTACCAAGACTTCTAATACCAAAATCATTCAGAGAATGCAATCCAAGATACTTAGAATTTTTTTCAACACACCGTGGTACCTTAGTAACAAAACATTGCATGACGACTCTGGTATACCGTTCGTTGCAGATAAAATCAGCAGACTAAGAAGAAACTATTGGAGTACTAGCAGATTAACTTGTCAAGTAGAACAAATCGATAGAAGTAACATTAAAAACACACACCACGCTCGTGCTACGGAAACCAAACACAGAGTACTGCAAAAATTAATTGCGACTAAGTCGGCAAGTAATGGGAGAGCATCGGCAAGTATGAACTTGTCAAATACTCAAATAATTAAAATCCCTTTGACTCGCGGCAATTTTACCGACACGGCGGGACTTCGCATGCGACAAATAATTGTAAGTAGTGGAAGTTCGCCTTAAATCTTGCACATATGTCGTGTTCTTTTATATCTCCCTTTGCAGAACATTAATGCGGTCATGTACCTTTAAATTTTTTATTGTACTTTTTAAAAATTAAAATCCACTTTAATATATTGTTTGGACAAGTTTCATTTTGTCCTCTTCAACGCCCAAGCTCAAATTTGTTTGAAATTATGGGATTGGTACACAGAATATTTAATTTTAATACCTTTAGTAACCCACGTCTCGTAGCAGGAGTAATTATTTCCCATGTTAATTTTATAATATTTTGCCAAAAGCACGTTCGTTTACCTACTTTTAGCACTACGTACTCAAATGTATTTATACTCAAACATGTTTATTTTATAGACAAACTACAATATAAACTATGTAAAAAATACCTTAGAGAAGTGACAAAATAAAGTTTATGCTGTTATTAAATATACAGATTTAAAAAACTGATCCGTCATTAAAAATTTTATTATATGAGGCTATGAATTTGACTTTTAAATAATGTAGGTCTGTAATTTAGTCAACTACCAATTTATATTAAAAAGAACCTAACGTAAAAGAATGCCTCCAACATGAACTGCATGTGAGCTGCAGCAATTTGAACACAAACACCAATGATATTGACGAGTACTGGGATCGACTAAAACATTATCTACCGGAACCCTGTAAAGAAATGCTAAAGACTTTCGCAAAGAGAAAAAAAGAATAGATGAATGATAAAATACTCAATATGATGGAACAACGGAGACAATTTAAAAACAAACACGACAATAAATACAGAGAGATAAACCACGATATCAGGAAGATGATAAAGCAGGCAAAAGAAAAATACCTTGAAGAGAAATCACCCACTGAAAGAAATCAATGGGAAAGCCAAGAAAACGATGATCAGACGATCTAGGACACTAAGCGATAAAGGCAAATAAGCCTAGGAAGCCTTTTTTTTTGGACTGAGGTGGAAAGGTTCTAAACCGACTAGGGAAGATGTCCCTAGTACTGTTGGATTCGATCCGGAAAGGAGCACATGCTAGGACATAGCATCCAAAGTATGGATTATATGCGCCACATGCACCCCTGACCAGTCGCCTACCAACTAAAAACCACCCCTTCTTCGGACAAGGCACCCCCGGACGAGTTCAATCGGTGAACGAAACATTGAGATGCCTTGTGCAGTCTGAAAATTTGGGAGAAAATTGTAAAAGGGTTCTTACCTAAAAACGATAAGAACCGCTTAAAATTATTTGCAGAGACGGTATTGTGGGGAAACAAAATATGGGTTCATAAAAGTGCAGGTGTGTTCAGCCTGACAAGGAAGGAATGTGAATTAAAAGAGGCATGGGGTCATGAAAACTACGTACGTAATATAATTACAGATCTGGCTGTAAAGGTGTCGTCTATTCCGTCGTGCAGCCGAGCTGTAAAGAACTCATGACAGCGTATTATGCAATTTGTTACCTCAACCACCCTGTTCCTGTCTCGCTCTTTCTAGCGTCTCCTTTTTCTTTATAATTTGCGTAATTATGTCGACAGTAAGATCGTAGGATTCTTTATTTTGCGTCGCTTTCTGTATCAGATTGTTGGGCGTTATCGCTCCTAGCCTTGATATTAGATTATTCCGTTCTCTTTGGAAGGTAGTGCAAGCAAAAATGCAGTGTTCTGCGTCGTCTATGACACCACAATCTATGCACAAATCATTTGTTGTCTTCTTTATTCTATACGTGTACGACCTAAAGGAGCCATGGCCGGTGAGAAATTGTGTAAAAAAATAATTTAACCTTCTGAACCTACATTTAGACCAAGTTACCACATCAGGGATTAACATTTTGGTCCATCGTGCCTTCTCCGTTTGTGCCTCCCATTCATTTTGCCATATTTGGAGCATATGTGATCTTACTTCGGATTTTATTTCCGGTAAATGACCGTTTTCTCTGTTATATAAAGTGTCTCTTTCTTTAGCTAAGAGGTGAATGGGGAGCGTACCTGTTATGACCTGTAGGGCAATCGTAGAAGTAGTACGGTATGCGCTTGCTACCTTTAGTAGAGGCTTCCTTTGTGCATTTGCAAGCAGTTCTTTATACTTAGCCATTCTCAAGGCTTCATACCATACGGGAGCGCCGTATAAGAGGGTAGAATGCACAATCTGAAGGTACATTCTTCTTTTGAGGGCACTTGGACCGCCGATATTTGGCATAATTTTTATTAATGCCGCGGTTCTCTCTTCTGCTCTTTGGACTACTTTCATCAGGTGCTTTGTAAATCTTAGACCTGTGTCTAGTTGGATGCCCAGATATTTAGCACAGTACGTAGGCTCTATACTTGTACTACCTACTACAAAAGCCAGGTTTGGGCGGGCTCTAGGGCCTTTCAAGATCAGAATTTCTGTTTTTTCTGTTGCTAACTCTAGATCTTGTTTCACCATCCATCTTTTGACTTTTCTACAGCTTCTGTTGACTAACATTTCTAACTCCAAGTTATTGTTACACTGAATGAGTAGAGCTAAATCGTCTGCGTACGCAATAGCTTTGGTCTCTGCTCCATAGTCGATTTCTAGGATTTCATTATATAAAATGTTCCAAAGCATTGGTCCTAGTACGGATCCTTGCGGTACACCTGCTGATGTTTTCAGGTCTCTCGGTTTTGCCACTTGGACATACCTATCATTGAGGTAGTCCTTAATTATATTGATCAAATAATCTGACACATTTGCTTTTTCCAGTGAGGTGATAATGTGACCCCAGTTGGCTGAGTTGAAAGCGTTTCTCACATAAAACATCACGAGGGCGGCCCATTTCTTCCTCGTCCTTTTTACAGTGTCAACTATTTCTTTTACCGCATCGATGGATGATCTAGATTTCCTGAATCCGTACTGTTTGTCAGATATACTTCCATTTATCTGTAATTCGTCTTCTAGGCGATTTTTAATAAGATTTTCATAAAATTTCCCCAAACTGTCTAGAAGGCAGATCGGCCTGTATGAGTTGGCAATCTCGGGATCCCTGCCCGGTTTAAGTATTAACGTCAGTCTTGCCTGTTTAATCATTATGGGAAACATTTGCTTCTGGAGGAGTTCATTGAAGATCCTCCGAACCATCTCAGGATTTTTCTCTATGATGATCTTTATCGCCTCAGGAGGCACACCATCAGGACCAGCTGCTTTTCCTAATTTAATACTTTTTGTCGCTATTGCTATTTCTTCAGCCGAAAAATCAACAGGTCGAACGTTGACATTATTTTGAGTGAACTGCTGTGGGGGCTTAGCAGGAAATAGGGTATTAGCTATTTCCTTCCGTTTTTTTGCACAAAGGCTGTATGGGGTCTCTGTTCTTAATGTTTTTGTGGCAATTCTATAGGCTTCGCCCCATACATCATCTTCTAGTGCTGTGCATAGATTATGCCAGCAAGAGTGCTTTGCCCGTTTAATTTCTCTACCCAATTCTTTTTTAGCTCGCTTGTAATTTTCAGTGTGTTGTGGAGTCCTATACCTTTGTGCCGTACGCCTGAGCCTAAAACATTCGGCTCTCTTGCTCTGGATCTCATCATTCCACCAGTATGGCACTGTATATGTGACGTTCTCGGTGGAGCTACTTGAAATGTATGCATTAATAATTTTCTGTCTGAAATCTTGGAATTCGGTAGAATTCCAAGATTTCTAGTCCCAGCCTAAGAAGCCTACACATAAAAAAAGGAAGAATACGAATTTTAGCAACGTGGTATGTTAAATTTTCAATGTCAAACACAAATGGCAGCTATAACTCTTGGATTATATTAAAACATTGCTGATACAGGTATTTGTAAGATAGCAAAGCTATCTGCTTTACTGCGTTGTGGTCGGTAGCCGGATTTTTGCTTTTAATATTTTTCCAGGCATTAGACCAGCCTGTTCTTAACGATTTTCTTCATAAGTACATTTGTTGTAGTGGTAAAATAATTTGGGAAGTATTAATTAGGAACACTATAAGTTTTATCGAGTTTTCTATTAAGTACTTTAAATAATTTAAATTCAATCATTCGTTTAAATAGTATCGCACTTTGAGTTACAAAATGTCAAGGTGATATTCTTTGTTCAGCAACGTATCTACTTATATCATTTTTTTGACAACACCATATTTTGATTGAGAACAAAACTGTGTCAATACGATTCAAGACCAAAACCAACAATCCGAAAGTTACAATCTTTTTATTCGCTCCCATTATAACCCAATAAAAATGTTTTCATAAATTTCTATCGGAAACATTTTTCATTTGTGCCACTTTAATATTTCATCAACTGTCATCTCAACGTCCATTTTGCTTTTTCTTTTCGCAGAGTTTGCTAACTTTGTTATAATGGATGTCATCGCTTGGATAAAAGTAGAAAAATGGATAGACTGGAAGTGGTTGTTGAACAAAACTTCAGATTTGTTATGCTAATAAATATATGAGGCAGTTTTTTGTGTATATAGGGTGTTTCTCTAGTACATTTACTCGATTTAGTTCTACATCAGAATAATTATTTTAGTTTTGTATCTGTTAAATCTTTTTTGTAATTGTCCAAAGGTTGTATTCCGTTGTTTCGGTCGATGTTAGATTTGGAAGATAATTTTAAACTACTATATTTTTATTTTCATTTGGGAGGCTTTTCAGTTTTCTTTCTTTAAGTTCTTTCTTCTTTTTACAGAACCCTCCCCTCAAAGTTTGTTTACAGCAGCTTTCAATTCTAATTGTGTTTAAAAAGGTCACTATCTCGGATTTTTCAGCCACAAGATTCGGTATCTACACAGTTCTCTTCTTACTTTTAATTTACATCATATTATAACCTGACGACAGGTAACTGTGTTATAAAACAAATAGAATACAGTACAATTACAATACGAGACTAAGTTTCTTCCTGCCTATAATCTAAAATACGGGTGAAAAGCCGAAATGAATTCGCGAAATGTACGCCAGTAACTTTTTAAAAGTGATATAAATATAGCAATAGAAGTCAAACGCGTTATCAATATAGGGAGTAACAGGTTTCCGGGTTGAACCGCGTCGATTTTCATTGCGCCGAGTTTTTTAAAATCCTCTTGGATGTCGTCTTCAAGGCTTCCAAGGTCTCAGTCTCCCGAGCCCCCAGACACTACTACACTGGTCACTAATCAATGCATTACTGTTGGGAATAGAGGACGGGTCATTTATACCGTCGATGGTGACATCGTCGGAGTTTGGCGCGAACATTTCTGACAATAGGATTTTGATTGACGGGTAGAGCAGATGGTATTTTCTTTATCAGAGGTCTCCAAGTCGAAGGTAGCCGTATGCATACGGCATACGGTTATACAAGGGAAAGCGGAAGGAAAAAGAGAACCAAGGAGACGACACACGTCCTAGTTGAAAAATTTAAAGCAGTGGAATGGAAAAACAACAATAGAACCCTTTAGAACTGTTGCAGACAGAGTAAAATGGGCTGTGATGATCGCCAATGCCCTTAAAGGATGAACACACGAAGAAGATAAATAGGGGACAAGAGAAAAATCAATGACAAAGGACCGCGAGGAAAATCTCTCACACGCTGGGTGGATCAAACCACAATCACCGACCACATTCTACATGCCACTTTCTTAGCAGCCTAAGACAAAATCTATCTTAACATATCATCAACAACCCCCTTATTATTTTTGTTACAATTATTAATAAAACATGAAAATATATTCTATTTATTTTCGTTATATCTCAGCTCAAAAACAACAAGTTTTTTGTCTCGTCCGTTTTCCGTTGAGACGCCTGCTAAAACAGGTTGTTTCTCTTCTGTTCTTGATATGAAAGTAATGTAAAAGTTATCATTTTTACGGCCACAACTGGCCATTAATGTTTTTCCTAGGTACTAACCGCTTCGCTAATTCATTACAAAAAACAAGTTTTTTGTCTACCATGAATTAGGTCAATATTGTTTATTTTCTTTCGGAACTCTTAAAAGGGCAATAAACATTTTAGTTTTATTGTTTTAACAAAAAGAGAAATCAAACGATTTCTACCTGGCGAAACCGAATTTAAATTTTTACCACTGTGCTTTCTAAAACTTGCAAAGCAAACAGCTTGATAAATTACTCGGCAAGGGAATCTAAAATTGCATTCCACATGCCGTTCATCATGGTCAAAATTCGTAGTGAATTCAGTTTCTGGTACTCCAAACGGAGTAAAGTAATAAAACATAATGACGGTATTAGATTTTTGTTTCGATACAGGGCAAGCGACAAGCCGCTTATACGTATTTCGACCTCTTTAGGTCTCCTCAGAGCGGTATAGCCACTACTCTGAACCAAAACAAAAATCTTTCCCGTCCTAGACAACAGTTATCAAAATAATTATATACGGACGTAACTACGCCATCTAAAAACAAAAAGAGAAATCAAACGATTTCTACCTGGCGAAACCGAATTCAATTTTTACCATCGCGCTTCCTAAAACTTGCGAAGCAAACAGCTTGATAAATTACTCGGTAAGGGAATCTAAAATTGCATTCCACATGCCGTTCATCATGGTCAAAATTCGTAGTGAATTCAGTTTCTGGTACTCCAACCGAAGTAAAGTAATAAAACATAATGACGGTATTAGATTTTTGTTTTGATAAAGGGCAGCGACAGCCGCTTATACGTATTTCGACCTCTTTAGGTCTCCTCAGAGCGGTATAGCCACTACTCTGAACCAAAACAAAAATCTTTCCCGTCCCAGATAACAGTTATCAAAATAATTATATACGGACGTAACTACGCCATCTAAAAACAAAAAGAGAAATCAAACGATTTCTACCTGGCGAAACCGAATTCAATTTTTACCATCGTGCTTCCTAAAACTTGCGAAGCAAACAGCTTGATAAATTACTCGGCAAGGGAATCTAAAATTGCATTCCACATGCCGTTCATCATGGTCAAAATTCGTAGTGAATTTAGTTTCTGGTACTCCAACCGAAGTAAAGTAATAAAACATAATGACGGTATTAGATTTTTGTTTTGATACAGGGCAGCGACAGCCGCTTATACGTATTTCGACCTCTTTAGATCTCCTTAGACCGGTATAGCCACTACTCTGAACCAAAATAAAATCTTTCCCGTCCTAGACAATAGTTATCAAAATAACTATATACGGACGTAACTA
Source organism: Diabrotica undecimpunctata (assembly GCF_040954645.1). NCBI lineage: Eukaryota > Metazoa > Arthropoda > Insecta > Coleoptera > Chrysomelidae > Diabrotica > Diabrotica undecimpunctata. The sequence continues at coordinate 8,772,989 of NC_092808.1, read as the reverse complement.
CGCCATCTAAAAACAAAAAGAGAAATCAAATGATTTTTACCTGGCGAAACCGAATTCAAATTTTTACCACTGTGCTTTCTAAAACTTGCAAAGCAAATAGCTTGATAAATTTGAATTCGGTTTCGCCAGGTAGAAATCGTTTGATTTCTCTTTTTGTTTTTAGATTGCGTAGTTACGTCCGTATATATTTATTTTAATAACTATTGTCTAGCTAGGACGGGAAAGATTTTTGTTTTGGTTCAGAGCAGTGACTATACCGTTCTGAGGAGACCTAAAGAGGTCGAAATACGTATAAGCGGCTGCCCTGTATCGAAACAAAAATCTAATACCGTCATTATGTTTTATTGTTTTATTTAATGCAGTTTCTTCGTAAATGTATAGAAAAAGTGGCTTCTTAAAACCCACCGTTGGAACGTTTAAATTTCGATAAAGACGGTTGAAATTTGGCGGGTCCCTATTTCCTATAAAATGTTGGATTGAAGCGGCATTCAAAGACTCCGTTCTTGGTCCAGGTATCTGACAGTAGGTATAGACCTCTCAAGTTTTAGTTTTAGTTAAAGCATCATCATCATCATCATCAACATGTATGCATCCACTGCTGTACATAGGTCTCCCTCAGCTCTTTCCATATGTCTCTGTCTTGTGTGGTTTGCATCCAGTTATTTCTAACACGCCTCATGTCATCAGTCCATCGAGTTGGTGGGCGTCCTCTGCTCCGTATTTCTTCTTATCTTGGTCTCCACTCGACAATACGTTTTGTCCATCGGTTGTCTGATAATCTGGCGACGTGTCCTGTCCAATTCCATTTTAGCGACGCGATTTTTTCCATGGCATCTGTTGTTTTTGTTCTATGACGTATTTCTTCGTTTGGGATTCGGTCTCTCAGAGAGACACCCAACATCTGGCGCTCAATAGCCAGCTGAGTCACGCGAATCTTATTCACTACCTTTTTTGTGAGTGTTAATGTTTCCGCTCCATGAGTACAGGTAACACACTTTAGTCAAAGATTTTCCTTTTCAAGCATATGGGTAGATCCGATTTAAATACTTAGTTTAATTTACCAAACGCTGCCCAGGCTAATTATGTGCGACGCGCGACGTGGAAGCTCATATGTCTGGTTATCTCTTTTAGTTGGTTAAATACGTTTGTAAAATATGTTTTGTAACATTGCTACGTAAAATAAAGTGCCGTTAAATTCATCAAGCATTATTATTACCATTTCGACTTTAAAAATTGTTTCAACGAAGGATTATTTAATTCAACTCTATATACTTAACCAGTTCCAACGTCTGGTTTGCTACTTGTGTTGTAGAAAGGAAGCAAATCACAACACAAAGAAGGATGGACAATACTGCATATTATCTTTTACAATTTATTACAAATGGTCTATTATTGTATCTCCGAAGTAAATTTTTAAATTTAATAACCACGAATCGACTAATAAGAGACCCTTTTTAAAACGACCATAAATAATCTTTACGTAGATACAATTATGATACACGCTGTATATGTTTTGTATATAATGTACATACAATGCTGTATGGGGCTGTGCATGTGAAGAATAGCGCAGTATAAAAGAAATGTGTTTGTAAAAGACCGTATCGACCACGTAACAGGAAAACGGAGTCGATAAAATGTTTCTAAAATGCAGTTTCTTAAAATACTTCTGAGCACGTAATGTTGCAGAGCGTGGCATTAGGTGAATGTGATATAAGCGCAACAGAAATGAGTTTTTCATTTATATATAATAAAATGATAGATGAGTACGGAACACGAATACATGAGACGAAGAATTATGTAAACAGAAAATAGCTTACAGACTAAAATAGACAAAAGAATAAAAAACTGAAGACAACGGAAAAAGAAACAGAAAATGAAAAAAAAACATCGAAACGTAACTAAGAATATGAAAAATAAAATAAAAATAAGATAATAGAGTATAATATAGATCTCAGAACAATACGAGGAATACGATGAATAGTGAAATCCAAAAATACCGCTACTTATTCTTTGTTACCTAAGAAAATCAAACAGGAAAAAGCGGTGCAGATTTCTATAAACAAAACAAACTATTACCTAGCCTAACAGACTTCAAACAATAAGTCTAAGAATTTTCACTCTAAATATGCGATCCGAACTGTTATACATTTACAAACGTTATATTCGTATAATTTTTACAGCAAAACAACCGCTTGTGAGCTGTTCGTTCGTCGCTCGTCAAGAACCACGACCTGTCGGTTTTTGGGACGAACACAAAGGATATTCGTCGTTCAATTTGGAGCGATATTGTCTGTTCGTGTCGCCGGCCAGCCTCAAAACTCTATAGGCCTCTTCCTCGTTTTTTCAAGCCCGTGTATCATGCGCCACTCTCGTCTAGTTTTTATTTTTGAAGTTATACTTCTATAAAGCGCGCTCCACGTTGGAAATTTGTATGGGAGTGAATCTGTGAAATCATTACATATGTAAGATAATGAGTAAGAGAGAGACAGAAGATATATTTTCTCTCTCTTCCTCTCTCGAATATAAAAATGTTCCTTTTGTATATATAATTTAATATTATATATATTATATAAAGATATATATACATATAATATTATACATATAATAAAATATTTATTAATATTATTATTTATGTGATATGTTTTGTATTATTTATTAAATTCATAATTATATTAGTCTTTTGTATTTCAAAATAATAATCTCAATAAATCACTTTATGATCCAGAACTGTCAATTTTGAAATACATTTGTGTTATGTCCTCGGTAGTATACCTAGTAGTCAGTATCCCCGCATGTCACGCGGGAGACCGGGGTTCGATTCCCAGTCGGTGAGGACTTTTTTATTAATATTATTACATTATTGTCATTTTGAAATACTTATGGATATTGCATTTTAATTTGTATTGTATTATTATATGGAATTATGTTGCACTGTATTGTAGTGTATTTTTTTATGTATATTATTGTCATTTTTAAATACTTATGAATATTGCAGTTTAATTTGTATTGTATTTTTATATTAATAACAAAATAAACAATGAATTTAACTGCAGAGTACGTGTACAAAAATTTTGCATTCAACTCCTTTCATACATATATGAAATAAAAATATACATTTTCATCAAAATATTGATTCAATCCTTCATTGTTAGTAAGTTGTTATTAATTCTGTTTCTCTTTCTGCTATGTCTTACCTATAGCATTACATATGTAATTATTGTGCAGATTGACTCCTAAATAAATTTGTAACGGCGAATGCGTGTATAGAAGTGTAACTTCCACCGGCAGTCCCACTGGACTGCCACACCCGTTTTTTTTCTTCTTAAATCATTTCATTAGCCCATCATGTAGGTGTTCGACCGACACTTCTCTTGTCTTCCTTTGGTCTCCATTCTTCTAGCTATGTGTACTACCCATCTCCATTTTAGTCTGGCTATCCTTTCGATGACGTCAGTCACGTTGGTTCTTCTGTGTGACTCTTAATTTGGTAGCCGAGGCTTTTGTTAGAGTAAGTGTTTCTGTTCCGTATGTCAACACTGGGAGGACGGATTGATCAAATACTTTCCTTCTCAGGCATATAAGCAGCTCACTTTTAAAAGTTTCTCTCAGTTTTCCATATGCTGCCCACCCAAGACCGATTCTTCTCTTTAGTTCATGGGTCTGATAATCCCTGCCAATCATAATTTCATGTTCTAGGTATTGATATTTATCTACGAGTTCTACTTATTGCTCACCAATACTCTTGTTCTGGTTGGGTACCTTTGTCATTATTTTTGTTTTTGAGATATTTATATTTAAACTTACATTTTCTATAGCCACAACGAGTTATTGTACCATCTCTCTGGCCATTCCTAAGACCTTCAGCTATTATGACAATATCATCGGCGAAACGTAAGTTGCTTAGATATTCTTCATGTATTTTTATTCCCATTGTCAGTCAATTAAAATTCTTAAAAGCATGTTCCAGCAAAGTATTGAAAAGTTTAGGTGACAGTGGGTCTCCTTGCATAACCCCCCGGTCTATTTTATTGTGGTTACTATTAGTATCTAATTTGATAGTGGTTGTTGCTTGTAGGTATATATTATATATCATAATTTTGTATATCATGATCTAGCCTGCATTCTTTAAACGCCTATAGTGAAAATCGACAAATATTAGCACTAGAGATTTATTGTATTTCATTACTTTCTCTATTAGAGTTTTTATGCTTTGTAGATGGTCATTAGTTTCGTACTTTTTTCGGAATCCTCCTGTTCTCTTGGTTGATAAGTCTCGAATTACTCCTCAGTATAAATGTAAAATAAAACTAAGTTATTCTTCTAATTGTCCATGCGGAGAAGAAGGTACAATGGAGCATATGATATTAGGCTGTTCTAAAATAATTAATGAAGTAAAACTATTAAATGAAGCAATAACCAAAATCACCAAACCATATAACCTAACCCAATTATGAAGATCAGAAGACTACAATATTTATCAAATTTTGTACAAGCATATTTTATATATTAGATTAAGTTTATAACCGATGTTTTTTCCCTTTGTGTAAAGCGCTAAGTCTATTCGAGGTCCACCTGTCTCGTCTAAATGCTCTGATCGACCCCTGAGCGTCAAATTGTATCCTAGATGTAAAGATGATGAAAAAAAAAAGATGAAAAAATTAAAAAAAAAAACACACACACACAACGAAAGGAAATAATTCAAAATTTGATTAATATTATAAGAGAAATAAAAATCTTTGTAAAATAAGATATATAGAAAATAGTTCTTTGTAAAATTAGAGCAGGGTTATGATTAGATACCTACCTAAACAAATGAGAAGAAACCAAGCAGCAGTTCTTTAGAGCTTCCTCATAAAACATCATTTTTGAGTAAAGGTTCAAACATTTTTTGCAGCGGAAAATGTTTTTATGCATAAATGCTAACAATGCCAGTCCACGCTTGAAAGGAGTGGAGACTAAACAGAAAAAAAAAAAGAATGAAATAAACACATAGGCAGAATGTGGGAGACTCGTGTGTTCATAATAGAGATAAAAATGACCAAACGGTAGAAGAACGAGGGAGTGACAACCATCAATAGAGGTATTAAGCCGCCAATGAACAAGCAGAATTGCTTATAAAGAGGAAGAAGAAGAAAAAAAAACATATTATAAATTTAATTATGTTGTATTCCTTGTTGTTTTTGATAAAACTTAGAGGTCGCTGATTAAATGAATTAGGAAATAATAATGGAGAAAAAATGTAATATTTTGACTGTAAATAAATTAGCGAATAATAGCAAATGCAGCTGTGAATAAATTACGAAATTAACTGGCTTTAGCTCATACTGTTGTCTGTACAAAAAATATAGACTCACCTTTTGAAATATTGATGAATTCGTAACAGGCAGAAGAATTGGTCGCGGTGCGTCACGACGCCATCCGAGGCATATAAGAAAGGACTTCAGGACGTCACGACGCAATCCGGAAACAATATATTTTAAAGCAAAGTCGTTAGAATATACCATTAAATCAGAGCATATTATAGTATAGTAAGAGTAAGTAAAAAGTATATAAAAATAAAAAAATAAATACTGCATACTTTCTCAAACACTTGTAATATGTTTTACTTAATATATTCAATACTACAATAAATGGCAGACGTTGGTAAATAGGAAATTACTCTTTTTTTGTGAAATGTAATTTTGTCAAAATATGTTTCCTTAAAAGATATTTTTTTAACAACTTACATAGCTACAAAAATGTAGACCAAGAAAAAATGGATAAAACAGTTTGTAGAAGCGGCAAAAAATAAGCAAATAACATTGTAAGAAATAAATGGCAGTAATGTCAAAAAACAGAAATTAAGTAAATGAAAAATGATGTAACTTTATTCAAAATCCAACACCTAAAAAGGTAAAAGAAAGGAGATAATTAAAAATTAAAGGATTATTTCTGGTGCTCCCCAAACTCATATATTACCAGCCACCACTTGTTCTGTTTGTACTAATCATTTCCACTAATCAACAATCTGTGAACAAAATGCTCATTATTTATTACTACAAATATCAATATTCAATTGTACCGTTTAGCAGCTCATATTTGCTACAAATTATTTATCTACGTATTATTTTACATCCTAGCTATTTCGTCTGACAATATTGACTGACGCCAAAGTAATTACTTTACAGAGAAAATATTTGCTGATGTTTATGTCAGTTATTTTAAGTGATGACACATAATGTAACTAAGTCTAGACCATTTCCATAAACATGGAAGATATAAAAGGCAATAAAGACCTTTAATGTCTATTCAAAATTGATTTTTAAATAACTGTTTGCTATTTTGGGATTAAGCCACAATTGATTGTAACGAAAATTACATTTTTAACCGTCTGAAGTTTGACAATTCGATTTCCACTCCGGAAATCGTTTTCAAAAAAGATTATTTAAAAATAAATGTGCGAAAAAATATAACCTACAAGTTGTGTGGTGTGTGTTCTACCAGAGGCGTATTGTACATCCACTAATAATTTTCCAACATAAACATGCCTCATTCTGGTATCAAAGAGACCGCCTTTCAAATCAAGGTTGTCAGACATATTTCCTAAAATTCCTAAGGTTATATTTAAAAAATATTCTCTATTATCTATTCGTTATTATTTAATTGCTAGTCAACGAACGACACTCTTAAAAAATAATCTGAACATATTCTCAAAAATATATCTATAAATTAATTAACTAGGTACTAATATTTCCATGGACTCTTCACTAATGAATTAAAGCAACCGTGAACTTTATATATATATTACTTATACTCTAAGTAATTTTCGAATATCGGCAACATTGTAGTCTGGAGAGAATTTAAACGTTCCGTCCATATCGACGTTGCCATGTTGGTGAATTTAGCGGTAATACTTTTATAGATATAATGATCGACTTTTAAGAAATCAGACAACTTTTAAGAATCCAAGTTCTCAAAAACGGTTTCAAGAATTGTATTATTTTTTTCCAAATTTCATTGATTTTATACCTTACCTGGAAACATGAAAAATTGCAGATATATTAATATGGTATTAAAGTTATATTCACTAATTTTAAACTCATGCATTATGGCAACAGCGAAGCGCAAAGCTATAAATCGTAATGAACACGTGTTTGTCTCGCTATGTGACACCCTAAAATATTTCCTTTTGCAGAGGCGGAGGCTTATTATAAGGTAAGTAATATTATATTTTTCTAGGATGGCATTTTTTAAGATGCATCAACTTCTGTGTTATCAATAAATAATGACAATTATATTAATGACAGCTCCGAATTAAAAAATAAAGATTTGCACGTACAATCCCAAAGAATAGTTTTAAATATGTATGAGTGTTTGAAAAAAGAAAATATTGGGATGGCTGATAATGCAATTGTTCTAATTGTATCTAATGCATTGCTATTGTCGGCCAAAAATATAACAAAGTCTTCTGTCGATTATCACGAAGATATGACAGCCGATTTATTTGAAAAGTGGTTTGTTGAACAACTCTTGCCCAATATTCCGCCGAATTCAGTGATTGTTAGGGATAATGCGTCGTATCATTCCCGCATATTAAATAAAATACCTAATAATAACACGAAAAAGGACGAAATTTTAAAATTTATGCAACTTAAAAACATCACTGTTCCTAAAAAGATTCCAGTAAAGAAAGAATTAATTAGAATGATCAAAAGTCGGAATTTTAAAAACGAATATGTTATTGACACCATTTGCAGCAGGCACGGCCATACTCTTTTGCGATTACCCTCATTCTATTGCATTTTTAATCCAATTGAAATGGTTTGGGGTACCGTAAAAAAAGATTGCGAAAATATAATCAGTCACCAACATTAAGCGCAGTGGCCATTGAGAATATTCGAGAAATAATTAGTGGCATTATTAGCGATGTGTGGAAAAATTGCGAAGCTCATGTTGTAAAAATAGAAAACAAATATCCTGTTTTACCGGCAATAGCACCAATAGTTATCCAACCTGGGAACGATTCGACTTCAGAAGACTCTGACGATTCTTTTCAGTCCTTCTAATTAATTTCTTTACAGCTATCGCGATGCATCTTGAACACTAGTATTCATTATTATTCAGTGTGTCGCATTTAAGATGAAGACACCTCTATATATCAGCTACTAAAATACATACAGATTTGACATTTTGCACAGTCATACATGTTGATAGTGCACATTTTTTTAAGATAGTCATCTGAAATTTAAATATAAACGCGGCTTACTGCGAATCCACAAACAGGGTAAATTTTCGATATTTTGCTTCGCGTTAGAGAAATCGGAAAAACTTATTTGGAAAAGTTGTTCCACTTATTGTAACCGCACATACCAAATTTCATGACAAAATTCACAATTTTAGTTTTTCAGTATTATTTGTGTAATCTCGATCCTAAATCTACAATTGGCTGTCTAAAGATGCATCTCGGGACAGCCAACTGTCCGTTTTAGTATCCCGACTACAATTGAAGAGCTTATTTCCAAAGTGTCTTAAATCCATATAATGAAATCCATGAAATTACAGATTTTCATACAAATTTAACATACAAATTATACAATTTTACAATTTTCATATGCACTTTTAAATGGTAAATAAGAAGTTGTTTTGGTACATATAACTTTATTCTAGACTTGAAGAAATCTATAAAGTTTAAAAAAAGAAAATTTAAAAAATCGAAATTTTGGATTTAAGACACTTTGGAAATAAGCTCTTCAATTAATGAAAAAAGTAAAAGTGCGAATTTTGACATAAAACTTTGTTATGTGGGGTTTTAATAATATTTGGAACATCTTTTCCAAATAACTTTTTCAGATATCTCTAACTCGAAGCAAAATATTGAAGATTCACCCTGTTTGTGCATTAACAGTAGGCCGTGTTTAAAAATTAAATTTCAGTTGACTATCTTAATTGCTGGATAGACAATCTTTTAAAATTTTCTGACAGAATGAGCCATTATTTACAGATAATTGTAAAAAAATATTATGGTTTATGTAAAAACTAAATAATAAGTCCAATATTCTTATAAATCACTAAAATTAACAAGCTTTAATTTGAAAGAATTAATTTGTTATTTATCGATGTTGTGAGCCCGCTCCCATTTGAAAAAAAAAACTGATTCTGTCCTTTGAAGAGTCCTATTCAAAAATGCCCCATTTAAACAAATCGAAGGTTGAAGGGTGCGGGACATTTTTGCCGGAAACAATTCAAATTCAAAAGATCACCTTTTTCTGCTACGGAAAATATTGCTCCGATTTCTCACCAAAATCAATGTTGAGACTTTAGTTTAGATACTCTTGAATCTCAAAAATACTCATTTACATCTTTTTCAAGCCTCGAAAATGCATATTAGGTATCGCATTTTTCAGATTTTAAATCGCTTATATCTCCAAAACTATAAACTTTTGAGAAAAATGACATAGATCTTATTTAGAGTCACCCAAAAAACTAAAAAATATTTTTTGGAGCACAAAAGGTGATATTTTGAATTTGTTTAAAAAATTGTTTAAACAATTTCTGCCCAAAAATTGAGAAATTTTCCTGAATATAATTATGTAAAAATTATATGATTTTTCTTGAAATATGAAAGAATCAAAGAATCTCAAAAGCCGACGCTTGGCAAATTGACATTGGAAAAAGTATAACAGAGGCCCCCGCAAAATGAAGCTTGCCGAGAGGCTCCAATATATCAGGGGCCCCATCTTTTCGTCTAATATTGTAAAATGTTTTATTGTTATATTATTTTACGCATGCATACGCAACGTTTTTTAAGCAGTGCCTGGAAATCTTCAAAAACTTCCCTCGATTTACCAAAAAGCGCCCTGTTCTCGTAACCGTAGGAGGTCAGGAGCATGTAACAAACAACGAAGTCATGAGAAGAGTCAACAAAAGAATGGAAATATTGGAAACCATCAAGACACGAAAGCTGCAATACCTGGGGCATGTTCTGCGTAATAAAAGATACAATATACTTCAATTAATTATACAAGGGAAAATCCAGGGCAAGAGATTTGCAGGAAGGATGGTTGCGTAACTTGAGAAAATGGTACGGATGTTCATCAATCGAACTATTCAGAGCGGCAGCATCTAAGATCAGAATAGCCATGATGATTGCCAACCTCCGTCGAGGAGATGGCACGTAAAGAAGAAGATCATCTCCTATGTGCTCCTTCTATAAACATAAACTTAATTCTTTCTGGTCTTTCGACCTTTTATGATAACGACTATAAACTATAATGCTTTGTACGTGATTATTGAAAGTTTTGAGAATTGCAATTTTGCGAATTTTAGAACAATATCTCTAGATCTAGAAATGCTATATATGGCAGTAGTTTCTTATATCCTTACATTGTTTGGTTGTTTGCATTTTTTGTTATTTGTGTTGCTTTACGATTATAGTTGCATCAATTTGGTACCCACTTATTTATCAATTATTGACAACTTTTCTTTTGTAATCAATGGACAATTTCTTAACAGATAAACGGTAAGATAAGGAAATTATAACACTTACACTTATAATAACGCTCTTATTGTCATATATCTACAGGAGACAAAATGACTGCTAAGAGGGAGTATAAAGGTGGTTCAGAAAAGCGAAAGCTACGTGCTCAAGAATCTGATCAAAAACAAAAATTATTGTTCTGAAGCTATTTTCTTGTGGCATTTTAAATTAATTACTATTTAAATGGGAATACGCCACAATTAAAGGTTAAAATACGTTTATTGACGTTTCAATTTCCACTTCGGAAATCGTTCTCAAAATACAAACATTAGTAAATTAAACAAATTTTGTTTTTAGTTACTTAGTGAAAAATTCTTCTAATAATTTAATTTTATCTTACTCATCTATATTGACAATTCGGACATACATTATACATTTCAAAGTAGACGACTTTAAAATGATATTGCCAATATTGTTGAGTTGCGTTCCTGGGACGACTTTACTTATAAGATAGTTCATTCGATTACATGAAATCAACTTTAACTTGAGAATATCCGTCAGAAAAGATCATAACGTGTAATTCGTCTTTAAAAAGATAAATACATGCCATGATGACAGTAAAATTCTCCTGTTAGTGATTCCATAGTAAATTATGAGGAAAAAACCAGGAAAAAAAACCTCATAATACTATCCCGACATGGTAAGTATTTGATCTTGCATTTAGTTTACCTTCAATAAATACCAAATTCCGATTTTATATGTTTGTTATTTAAAAAATATAAATGATGTATTCTCTATATGTTACTGACTTACCAATACTGGTATTTTCCTTTTAAAGACGAATTACATGTTATGATCTTTTCTGACGGATATTCTCAAGTTAAAGTTGATTTCATGTAATCGAATGAACTATCTTATAAGTAAAGTCGTCCCAGGAACGCAACTCAACAATATTGGCAATATCATTTTAAAGTCGTCTACTTTAAAATGTATAATGTATGTCTGAATTGTCAATATAGATGAGTAAGATAAAATTAAATTATCAGAAGAATTTTTCACTAAGTAACAAAAAACAAAATTTGTTTAATTTACTAATGTTTGTATTTTGAGAACGAGTTCCGAAGTGGAAATTGAAACGTCAATAAACGTATTTTAACCTTTAATTGTGGCTTATTCCCATTTCAATAGTAATTAAAAACAAAAATTACCACAAATTTCTTTATTTTTTGTGACCACTGATGAATTCAAACAGCAGCCCAATGAAGCTGATAAAACATCAATAGATCTAGTTGGTCTTGTCAAGAAACAACAATTATTACTAATCCCACTCAAAACGAAAATGACAACCCAGAAATAAAGTTGGACGTTGAAAACGTTGAAAACTAATATAATTAATACTAAAGAAAAAAAAGTGTATATCTATACTAATAATTGCTAGTACAAAAAATGTATCTATTCGAGTCAAAAAAAACTCATAACATCCCTATAACTGAATCAAACAAAAAGAGAAAATGATAGCAAGAAAAAACAAATATCAGCAAAAACAGGAATACTCACTTCTCGTCCAGGGACTCATCAGGACATTTGTTCAAGACATTATTAGCAATAGGTCACGGAAAGAAAGGTAAATAACAATTGGGTTAAAACAAAGGTTAACGAGCTTAGCTAAGATTGACTACAGACACACATTTGCACTATGTATAAATTTAATCAGACAATCATAGACTTTTTTATTATTAGTAATATATTGCAAGATGTTTAAAAGAGTTCCTCCATGCCGAAGATATTTGGAACACTTAAAAAAGACGTGGTTAAGATCTCCTTGTTCTTTCACAAGACAAGTTTCGCATAAGTCTGAATTGTGTATTTTGATTTGTGCAAGACGAGCAAGATAACAAGCGTGGCCAAATCTCAATCTTATTAAAGTTGTTGTATATTTACGGGCGGTATTGAAATTCTTAAACCATCTATAATTAGAGATGTGTGGTTGTATATACACGTATTGTGTTGTTGAGTGGTCGCAAATAGTTTGCCAGAAAGTATTCCAACGATCTGTTTGATTTCTTTTAGAGATGAGAAAAGCGTCAGGAACACAAATTCTCTCATCTGGTAAAATTTCAGCTGCAGAGGTTATTGCAGCTTTAGCAATGGAATCAACATTTATTTGAGTTGATAGTTTTGAAGAAATGTTCCATTAACAAATGGATAATTAATACCAAAAAATGGCATTGAAGACAATGGCAATAGCGAGACAAGCAAGACAAGAGCAAGAAAAATAATAGAACATTAGGAAAAAAACCTAGAAATATATATCGACGAAGAAGACAATGAGGGAGGACAATGGCGAAGATGCTATCAGCAGTGAAAATTCAAAACGACTCGTCAACCCCATTTCAAATACATAGGGAGTTAAGGCAGGGAGATGCGCTGGCGTGTCAGCTTTTAATGTCGCCTTAGAAAAAGTTGTACGAGACGCTAATTTAGATAGCAGGGGAACAATATTTAATAGATCAGTCCAAATTCTAGCATATGCAGACGACGTGGACATTATAACAAGAACTAGGGCGAGAACTGCGGAAATCCTAACCGAGCTAGTAGCAGCAGCAGAACGAATGGGGTTACAGATAAATCAAAATAAAACCAAATTCATGGCGACTAACACAAACACAAGAGCTGGAAATGTTGACACAAATTTACTCATCAATGACCAAAACTTCGAAGCAGTCAAAGAGTTTATATATCTAGGGACATCAGTTAACCCCAATAATAACACATCTGAGGAAATAAAAAGGCGAATAATAATTGCAAACAGGTGTTATCATGGTCTATCAAAGTACTTAGCTAACAAACGTCTGTCTCAAAAAACTCGTATAACGCTGTATAGAACACTGATAGTCCCCGTTCTCACATATGGATCAGAGGTATGGACGCTAACGAAAACAGATGAATCTGCTCTATCCATTTTTGAAAGAAAGGTACTACGCAAGATATTCGGAGCGGTCTGTGAGAACGGAATATGGAGGCATAGATATAACTTTGAACTGCAGAATATCTACAAGCATACGTTTGGTGGTAAAGATATTACCACTATAATTAAGCGAAACAGCCTGCAGTGGGTAGGACACGTAGCCCGGGCCCCTGAGTCAAACATGATAAAAAAGATTCTAACAGCGCAACCTGTGGGAATGAGAAGACAGGGTAGACCAAAGCTGAGGTGGATGGACGGGGTAATACAAGATGCCGAGAAAATCGGAGTCGGCAACTGGAAAATGCAAGCGAGGGACAGAATAGAATGGCGTAGAAAGCTTGAGAAGGTCGAGGCCCTCTAAGGGCTGTAGCACCAAGATGATGATGATGATATATCGACGAGGTTACGAGGTATATAGGTTGATGAAGACTACACAAAAAAGTCATGGAAAATAGAAGGGCACTGTATCCCCTGCTAAGGGAGGCTATATAATATAAGAGATGCAAAGCAATGACCACATATAACAAACTAATCCAAGTAGACATTGTTGACTATATAAGCAAAATAAATATCTCCCGAAATAAGCAGCTACACAAAACAACTAAAATGAATACAACTTCTTCTTCAAGAGCCATATCGGCGAATTTCATAATTTTATGTAGGTATTTAGGTAATATCTTAACGAAAATTACACCTACATAATTTCAAAATTTTACCTTGTATTATTCATAACAGACCCTAGACAATATTCTTCTTTGAGGTGAGGTTATCAAGTAGCTTCTAAAAACATAAAAATATACAGGGTGTTACATTTAAAATAAAGATGTTGGACTATGCTAGGTATAAAAATTTACTCAAATACTTTTGTAGATTTTCATACAGTAAATAAATACGAGTATCTTATAAATACATGTTTCCCTAAATTTCTCTGTTGCATATACAATAAACCACAAAACAAATTCAAATTAAATATAGTTCAATCAATATCTCGTTTCCATTATTTGCATGTGTATTTTTCTAAAAGAATTTACTTTAATTAGTTCCCTATCCAACAACTCCTTCCCGGGTTCTACTTATAAAAACAAACCTGTCGACAAACTCTTAACAATGTTTATTGCTCCTATTGGAGGTCCAAAATTCTCCTTAGTTATGCTTCGCTCCAAGAATAGTAAATTATTTTACTTACAAATACTTCAACTACAGCTTTCAACACTTTCTTTGCACTACTTTCCGCCACAGTAAATTTTCTTTTACCGGTTTAAAAAAACAAACTATCGGCACACTCCTTTCGATTTTGTCTTCAATCGCTTCAAGTCCCGCATCCGATGATCCTCCTTGCTTTTTCAATCTCATTCCCGTCTGTATATCCCTTCCATAATTTCTTGTAACCAATCAAAACATTCTTTCTTTGCATTCAACCAACTTTCAAAACTCTCCAAAGTCTTAAAACTCAACTAATTTCAAATTCCCGTAATTGTGTACAAATCATACAAGACAATAACTCTCTACTTTCTCCTTCGCCGTTAATGACCGCTTTTGAGATAACAGAAATGAATCCCTGAAAACGACAGGTAGATATCATATTTCAATGCAACCTATTATTTACAAACTATTCTTAAATCTATTGATTTCCATAATTTAGAAAGTCTTAGTTCAAACATAAATCTAAAATTGACAAAGTCCCTATTTTAGCACTTCACCAACACTATAAAATTAAAACCGTATATCTAGAATAAAACTATAACATAATTTTACAAATTGTTTGTCTTCTTCTTCTTTTTCTCTATACATTTTTCTCTATATACAATTTCGGATCATATTAATATACACCCATGGACAAAAATATCGAATATTTTAAAATTTTCTAATTTTTGTTTTTTCAAAATAAATTCTGGTCAATCAAGTCGTTTATTGTAAAATAGAGTTTATTTTAACGATGTTTAATGAACAATTTTAAGTTTTTATGCGGAGAAAATTGCGAAAAAAATAAATGTTTAATATTAAGTAAATAAGGTTATTTTACTCTAAACTTAAATGATATTTTAAATTGCCTAAACAAGTCGTTTTAACTAAAAAAGTGCATGACCAGTAACGAGTATTCCCCCTCTGGCTCTTATTACTGCTTGCATCTTTCTCATCATACTTGCAATTAAATTTTGGACATATCCTTGGGAAATTGCATTCCATTTATCCTATGCCGCAAGCCGAAGCTGCTCTATCGTATTTGGAACGGGTTTTTTTTGTCGTATGCTGCATTTTAGGTAATCCCATATGTGCTCTATTGGATTTAAATCCGGGCTAAATGGTGGCCAATCCAATCTTCAAATTTGGACCTCATCAAGATAATTACTTACTATGGGAGCGAAATAGCAAAACAATATTTAATCAAACTTAAAACTTAATAAATAAAACTAAAAATAACCGAATTAGTATTTTTCCTTTACGTGAAGAAGGTTTTTTATGGTAAAATGTACGAATGACATTAACCACTGAATAAACGTCAAAATAAACGTCAAAATATTTTAAACCAGTTGAGTACATCAGCCTACTA
The DNA here is from genome assembly GCF_040954645.1 of Diabrotica undecimpunctata. Lineage (NCBI taxonomy): Eukaryota > Metazoa > Arthropoda > Insecta > Coleoptera > Chrysomelidae > Diabrotica > Diabrotica undecimpunctata. The sequence goes on along the minus strand of NC_092808.1, from coordinate 8,757,014 downwards.
TATAGTAGTTTTATCAGTAATCTAAAATTATTTTTAAATAATAGTAACTAAAAAAAAATTGGAAAATTTCAAAATATTCGATATTTTTGTCCATGAGTGTATATACCATATGTTTGTAATAACTGGATTACCCACTGTAAAAAATACTCAAGCAATAATTTAGTAATTAAAATACTAAAATTTCTTGTACTTCTTTTTGACTTTTTTTCTTTGTAATTAGTAGAAACTTACAACACTAACTCCAATTTACCTGATCCCTGACTGAAATTCTTATGTTGTTTCAGAGCCACTTAGAGCGAATCATAGAACGTCCAGGGAAGTCTCTCGAGCGTTACGCTCCCCTGAATCGAGTGGAAAGCGGCACTCTGACAGCGGAAGACATGCGAGAAAATGGATTACGGAAACCGAGCGTATTTACAACCGTGTTTGAATTGAGAGATTGTGGAACACAGACGCTAGTTTCGAGGTAATTAATGATAGATTACTGACTATACCGCTGTGAGCTTCGCTATCGGTACACAATGACGTAGACAATCGGACGGGTTAGGGGTGAACTGGTCCAGTCAATAGTAGTAGTCGATTGAAGTGAATTAATTTCGTTTGGAAGTTATAGTTTGGATTTGTCGCATTGTGTTCGACCCCTTTGTAGACGGGACATTAATTATTATATTCTAATCTTGAACGAGGTCTTTAATTAAATACATTAGGTTTTTTTTTCCCATCGATTATTATGCACATTTCGGTTTTTTTTAATTCAAATAGTGGCAAAGTGAAATGTTTATAATTTTTCCCTTTTATGCATAACATTTTAAGCGTAAAGAGATATGGCAGTGTACTATTACAGTATTTTCATTATATATTTCAAGAATTTCTACAATGCAATAAAAGAACGACGGGCACTTATCATTAAAAATAATAGTCCGGGAGATAGCATTACAAATACAAAAATCATAGTAAGCCGGCTAATATTAACACCCTGTATAATTATTAAAGTTATAGACGCTAATGATAACGGTCTCAGACTCATTGTCTCAGTAAATTTTGCGATGCCCAAAAACATGGTAATAGCTGGGACACGATTTCCTCATTAAGATATACATAAAGGAACTTGGAAATCTCCTGATAATTAAACGATTAACCTAATAGATCATATATAATCATCGATGCAAGACACTGCTCTTATTATTAGATGTTAGGTCTTTTAGAGGAGCAAACATAGATAGTGATCACTATTTAGTTAAAGCACGATTTAAAGAGAGAATATACAATTTAAAAAAGGAGATCGGGAGAAGGAGAGAAAAAATCGACATTAATAAACTAAAAAATCCCGACATTGCAAATGTATACAAACAGCAAACAGAAGATCAAATAAGGACAAAAAACTTGAAAGAAGAAGTAGACATTAACCTTTTTCTTCTTCAAGTGCCATCTTCGTTCCGAAGGTTGGCGATCATCAGGGCTATACGTATTTTCGAAACTGCTGACCGAAACAATTCGTTGCTGCTACAGCTATACCATTCCCGTATATTCTTTAGCCAGGAGTTTCGTCTTCTTCCTATGGACCTTTTTCCTGCTATTTTCCCTTGCATAATTATTCGAAGCAGTTCATATCTTTCGCCTCTTGTAATGTGTCCCAAGTATTGCAGTTTTCGTTTTTTGATCGTAAATATGACTTCCTTTTCTTTATTCATTCTTCTCAAGACCTCGACATTTGTGACTCTCTCGGTCCATGATATTCTCAGGATTCTGCGATACATCCACAGTTCAAATGCCTCTAATTTCTTGGTATCAATCTTTTTCAACGTCCATGACTCCATTCCGTAGAACAGCACAGAAAATACGTAACATCTCATCAGGCGAAGTTTCATTTCAAGGCTCAAATCTCTTCCGCAGAACACTCTTTTCATTTTAGTGAATATGGATCTGGCTTTTTCTATTCTTATTTTGATTTCTGCTGAGCTATCGTTGTCTTCATTTATAAAAGTGCCTAAATATTTGTATTTGCTAACTCGATCGATAATTTCATTGTGTAAATATAAATTTTGGACATTTTGCGTTGATTTCGATATTATCATAAATTTAGTTTTCTTTATGTTCAAAGATAGTCCATATTCTTCGCTGCAGTCTGCTATCTTATTCACCAATGTCTGTAGCTCTTCAAGTGTTTCTGCGATCAGAACGGTGTCGTCGGCAAATCTTAGATTGTTTAATCTAACACCATTTATTTTAATACCTACGGATTTCTCAGAGAGTGTTCTATTCATTACGTCTTCGGAATAGAGATTAAACAGGGTTGGTGACAGTATACACCCTTGTCTCACACCTCGCTTTATTTCAATTTCTTCAGTGGTATTATTCTCTACTCTCACTACTGCTTTCTGATTGTAGTACATATTTGCTATTAGTCGGATGTCTCGTTTATCTAAATTCTTTTCTGTCAGGAGTCTGATTAGGTGATCATGCCGCACTTTATCAAAGGTCTTGTTGTAATCTATGAAACACATGAATACATCTTGATTTATGTCAAGACATCTTTGAGATATAACGTTCAGTGCAAACAACGCCTCTCTTGTTCCAAGTCCATTTCGGAATCCAAACTGGGTATTATTGATGTCCATTTCCAGTTTTCTGTGTACTCTAGAGTGTATAATTTTCAGAAATATTTTCAGTACATGGCTCATCAGACTAATTGTACGGTAATCACTGCATTGTTTGGCATTTATCTTTTTTGGTATAGTAACAAAGGTGGATAAAAGCCATTCTTGTGGTATTTTTCCTGATGTATAAATGCTATTGAAAAGTTCAACTAAAATGTGAATTGAGTCTTTTTCTATTAGTTTAAGGATTTCCGTTGGTATTTCATCTAGACCTGGGGCTTTACCATTTTTCATTCTTTTTAGTGCGTACATTACTTCTTCTTCCGTTATTTCTGGACCTTCGTCTCCTTGTATGTTACTTAGCTCAGATTGTTGTCTATCATCTGCAAAGAGTTCTTCAATATAGTTTTTCCATGTCTTCAACTGTTCTTCTAGTTCTGTTATTATTCTTATTCTGTTATAGACATTAACCAACCATGGGCAAATATACGAGATATTCTGTTACAGAAATCGGTTGAAATATTGGGCAAAACCAAGTCAGAAAAAAGAAATCATTGGTTTGATCATGAGTGCGAAATGGCCAGAAATAGAAAGAACGCAGCATATCAAAAAAAATAAAGAAGTTTATTCGATAAAAACGAAACAAGGAAATACTACAAATCCTTAAATAATAGCCGTTGAGAATTTAAACCACGATTAAAATCTGTAAAGACACTAACGGTGAAATTCTACATGATAAAAACTCAGTTCTTAACAGATGGGCATAACATTTCAGCAAACATCTTAATATAAACGATATTGAAGGAGGTTCTTCTTCTTCTTCTGGTTCCTATCCGTTTCGGATGTTGGAAATCATATTGGCAATCATGACCTTGATCGAAACAGCTCCGTTGAGGTTTTCTTAAACCAAGTTCTTAAATTCCGCAGCCATGATATTCTCCTTCTACCGGGTCCTCGCTTACCTTTGACTTTACCTTGCAATATAGACTGCAGCAGGGAGTAACGGTGCTGATTTCTCATGAAGGAGGTTACAACATAGAAAATCAACAAAATCTACAATGTCAACTACACAGTAAAGTCCCAACAAGAGAAAAAGTGTCAAATGCCATCCTAAAACTCAAAGACAATAAAGCCCCAGGAATCGGTAAAATCTGTTCGGAAATTTATAAAAAAAAAGGTAGGGATCAACTTATATGGCAGAATGAATGGGTACCAGAAGAGTGGCTAAAGGGAATAATATGTCCGTTGCATAAAAAGGGTGATCAACTGGAGTCTAAGAACTATAGAGGCATTACTCTGTTAGCATCTGCGTATAAAATCTTCGGCAATGTATTGTTTGAAAGACTTAAACATTTTACAAAGGATATTGTTAGTCAATATCAATGCATATGTACTGCTGAAAAGTCAACTACACATCAAATTCAACCACATAGGTAGATTTTAGAAAAGTCACTAGAATATAACATATATACACACCATCTCTTCGTTGACTTCAAAGCAGCCTACGACAGTGTGAAAAAAACTGCATTATATAATGCAATGATAGACTTTGGGATCCCATCTAAGTTAGTTAAGTTGGCCCAACTAACAATGTAAAACGTAAGCTCATGCGTTAGAATTGAAGCAGAAAACTCTACGTTCTTTAACAATAATAATGGTCTAAGACAGTGGGGCGCGCTGGCGTGTCTCCTCTTTAATATTGCCCTGAAAAAGGCAATCAGACAATTAAATATTAGAATGAATGGAACTATTTTTAATAGATTGGCGCAAATTCTCGCATTCGCTGACGATATAGTTATAGTAGGCAGAAGTATGAGAGACATGGTGCAGTGTTTTACAAGGCTTGCGGACGCAGCAAGTGAATTAGGAGTTGTGGTAAACGAGGAAAAAACCAAATATATGTTGGTTTCTAAAAACGCTCGAAATATCCAACAGAGAATTCAAATTAACAACCATACCATTGAGCAAGTCAAAGAATTTAGATATCTTGGATCACTAGTAAACGCAACAAATACGATACTCGACGAAATAAAAAGACGCATAGCAATAACAAACAGAACTGTTCACGGTCTCCAGAAACATTTAAAAAATAAAAATATGAAACGTGCAATAAAGCTTAATATATACAAGACCTTAATAAGACCGGTTTGGGGCTGAAACGTGGACCTTATCTCAAAATGATGAAAGACTTCTTGGTATTTTAGAGAGAAAAATTCTTAGAAAGGTTTGCTAGGATGTCAGATCACGAATACACGAAGAGATTAACATTTTCAAAACCAGAGGGCACAAGAAGCAGGGGACGACCACGAATGAGATGGATTGATGATGTGGAAGAAGACCTACAGATTTTAAGGGTCAGAAAATGGATAGCAGTTGCTAGGAATCGACAGGAGTGGCGACTTATTTGTGACTAGGACAAGATCCACAACGGATTATCTAGCCACTTATGATGATGATAATTATTGAACAATAATTATACAGGGTCATCAACAGAATCAACAAAAACCTCATTAAATTTGTGTTGTGGTGGGTGGGGCCTAGGGGGTTCATGGGGGTTAGTTCTCTTTCATGTTATTTTAGTTCCTCCTTACTATCCTAGAAAACGTTTTAAGCATTTTTCGATATCAGCTTTTGTTTGCGAGATATACCCCATTGTAAGTTTTAAAATTGACACTATAGAGTGTGTTGACAACGTTTAATCAATAATGAAACTTCCATATATTTTACACATTTGGCCTTCAGAATCTAGTTTATTGTTTCTTATATTTCTTTGACACCTAAGGTTTCTTAGCTTTCCACTTTTAGTTACAAAAAGTTAAGTGGCTCCCTCTTTCTATTTTTATCTACTTTTCTATGGTAACCTTTCCTACATTTCTCTCTGTCTATTTCTCTATCAATCTATTTATCTATCCTTTCGTATCTTATCTTTGATAATTTCTTCTGGTATACAAGATACCGATTCCAAAACCTAGTTTTGAATCCACTACTCGCTCTCCACCAACCATCTGGCTGCCGTTCGCAGTATATCCATTGGTGAACTCAGGTAATTGTATACAATGAAATCGATTTAATAATAAATATTTTAAAAACCCAGTTTATGACAAACCTAGTGACTAATTCTCCTCTTTAAATAAATAACATAACAAACAAACATCGAAAATAACGACTTGCCCATCTTAACATCAGAAATAAAATACGCCTTAAAAAATATGAAAACCGGAAAAGCCTCTGGACCTGACTACGTTCATAGTGAAATTATACAACTTTTGAAAGAAGACAATTTAGAACTATTATCAAGACTCTTCAACAGTATATACAAGACTGGTACAATTCCACAAGATTGGTTAACGTCTACGTTTGTGCCTATACCCAAATCAAACTACGCAAAAAAATGTAACGACGTTCGATTAATAAGTCACATGCCCCATATTCTGAAGCTATCTCTAAAAATTATCCATAACAGAATTTACAAAAAATGCGAAGAAGCTATGGGTCCGGAACAATTTGGCTTTCGAAACGGTATGGGAACTCGAGAAGCTTTGTTCAGTTTCATTGTTCTCATACAAAAGTGTCGAGATCAACAAAAAGATGTCTACTTGTGCTTTATAGATTATGAAAAGGCTTTTGACAAAGTCAAACACGATCAGCTAATAGAATGCTTGCAAAAAAAGAACCTTGATCCAAACGACATTAATACAATACGTGAACTCTACTGGAACCAAAACTCCTCTGTCAGAACTGAAATGGGTGAAACTGAAACCATAAACATCCAAAGAGGAGTTAGACAAGGTTGTATACTATCACCACTATTATTCAACTTGTACTCAGACGACATATATGCACATGCTCTAGATGAAGTACAAGAAGGAATAAAAGTCAATGGAAAAATCGTGAACAATATCAGGTATGCCGATGATACAGTACTGATTGCTGGCAGTGAAGAAGAACTACAAATTCTGTTAACCAAAGTAGTGCGAGAAGGAGAACTATACGGCCTTAAGGTAAATGTAAAAAAAAAACAAAACAATGGTAATTTCAACAAAATAGACACCAGTTATAAACATAGTAGTCAACAACAATCTAGTTGAACAAGTGAAAAAGTTTAAGTGTCTAGGCTGTTGGATACATGAAACCTTAGACCAAGAACAAGAGGTTAAATGTAGAATGGAACAGGTAAGAAACACCTTCTTAAAGATGCGACAGTTACTCACTACCCGTAATCTTGAATTTGTCCCTACGATACTGCATGATAAAGTGTTAGAGAGCTTTGAGATGTGGGTATTTCGTCGTATGCTGAAAATTCCATGGACCGACCGCGTTAGAAATGAAGAAGTTTTAAGGCATATGAATAGAGAACGTGAACTCACAGAAATTGTCAAGAAGCGTAAAAGGTCTTATCTTGGACACATATTTAGACACGACAGGTATAACTTCCTTCAGTTTATTATAGAAGGGAAAATAGAAGGCAGACGCGGCCCGGGTAGACGACAAATGACTTGGCTGCGCAACATCAAAGATTGGACAGGATTAGACTTTCAAAGTTTAATAAGGAAAGCCCAAAATAGGGAAGACTTTGCAGAGGTCATCGCCAACCTTCGCTAAGAAGACGGCACCTAAAGAAGAAGAAATAAATAACACTAATATCAATTAGGTCACTAGGTATAAGCATATCTGGAATTAAATAGGCATCGAAGAAGACAATCAAACACATAAGATTCAGTGATTATGTCTTACCTGACAGCATTTGGAAACTTTGGAAATTTGGAAAATACATATAATGCACAGAAAGATAAAAAGATCAATGCTGGTAAAGTCAAAAGGACCGGGTTTCAAATCATTAGGAATTGACCAAATATGTCGCTGGAATGACGGATTAGCGGTGGACAAGAAAAATAGTGGAATGGCGTTCGAGATACGGAGGGTAAAGAAGTAAAGCCACGCCCCCAGCAGATGGACTGCAATTTGCTGGAAACTGGATAAAAATGAAACAAGATAGAGAGGAGTGGCAAACACTCAGAGAGGCTTAAATTCAGCAGTAGACAGTAGAAGTCAAGCTTTTTAACTAGAATTAATTTAAGACCATTTTTATTTCGAATTTATTTGGAGTACATTCTCTAAGCCAATGAAATTTCTCTCAGTTTAATAAAATACTCTTCGTCAACAACTCTTTCATCATTTAATAATAAATACTTTATTTTTTTACACAATAAAAATACAACAAATCTTCTTTTAACTCTAAAACAGTGAAGCGTTCAATACTAAAAAACTAGCGTTCTTGAAACAGACCACCATAACAATTACATTTCCCTCTGGTTAACTTCGAACAAAGAACACAGTAATGTAGAAGTTTTACTGGAAGAGTTTTATTATTAATGAACGCCTTCTTGCATACACAACTTCCCTGAATTAACGGCTGCTCATTTTGACGTTAAGTAGGTACTTGGGAGTCACTAAAACTCAAATCATTTTCTCATCGTAGTAATGAACATCTCGATTCTGCCGTGTAATTACTTTTAACCGCAATATATGGATATTACTTGTGCCAGTGTAGGTCCTGATGAAAATTATATGAAAAAAAAGTTTTACTTTTTCCATTTTTTACTTTTATGGAAAGAGGACATTGAAAACTACTGTTTGCATCAAATGTATTTATTGAATCTTGAGAATTATTGGTTTTTACAAGAACTGTCCAATTAAAAAAGTAATAAATATACAGAAGATGATAAACATGATATTCCTAATTTATACAGATGTTCAATATATTTGCCGTGTTGAGTTTTATTCTCACAATAGTCACACTTAGTAGAAATATCGCGCTTTGGTAGGTTATATATAAATATATCTTTATAGTATTTGAATACTTAAATAAGTCTCATACTTAATTTTATCCTTTTTTGTCACACTAGTGTGTGGAACAGTTTGGTTTAACAATAAACATAAAGAAAACAAAAACCATGGTTATAAGTAAGAGAGACAAAGTCATTACAAGGATCCAGATAAAGAATGAAGATATTGAGCAAGTGGACCAAATTAAATACTTAGGAGTCTGGATTATGGAAGATCTAAATCCGAAATCAGAAATTCGCTCAAGAATAGAGCAATCAATAGCAGCCTTTTTGAAGATGAGAAAATTTCTGAGTAACCAAACACTTAATCTGCAAATCCGATATTGGATGGTAAAATGTTATATCCACTCTATTCTTCTTTATGGTATCGAAGCCTGGACTATTAATGTTGAATTAATGAGAAAACTGGAAGCTTTTGAGATGTGTCTTTTTAGAAGAATTTTGAAGATACCATACACCGATCATATTACGAACGAAATGGTGTTGCACAGAATGGGAAGAGACAGATAACTTGTGACCACCATTAAAAGGGGAAAGACAGCATATTTGGGGCACATACTTAGAAATGATAAGTACAAGTTTTTGCAGCTGATTGTGAAGGGTAAAATTGAAGGAAAAAGGGGTCCTGGTAGACGACAAATATCCTGGCTGAAAAACATTCGCGACTGGACCGGGTTAACTACACAGATGCTCTTAAGAAAAGCAGAATCTCACTAACCACTATCAAATTTTGAAAGTTACAGTTCTTCGGACATATTATGCGAAATGAATCCAGATATGCTCTCCTTCAAGCCATCCTGCAAGGAAAAATATTTGGAAAACGAGGTCCAGGAAGAAGAAGAATATCTTCTTAGAATATAACCTCAAAATCTGGTTCAATACAACATCTGTGCAGCTTTTCCGCGCTGCTGCAGATAAGATAAAGATTGCCATGAGGATCGCCAACATTCGTAACGGATAAGCACATCAAGAAGAAGAAGAGGATGTTATCTGCTTCTTTGATATGATAGCCATTAAATTTTAAGTCGCAAAATTCAACCCATCTGTTTAAGATTGAGGCCAGCATTTCCTTCTTCATCCATACAACTCCATATTCTTTGCTCATTTTGTTTAGATTTCTGTAGAACTTTTGAGTTTCGTTTTGATTTCTTAGCCATTTTATGCTTTACATCTGCTTTTCCTCAATTTGCCTTTTTTTCTTCTATGTTATCTTTTTTCTTCTCTTCTTAGGGTATTTCTTCTATGTTCTTCTTGTGCATTCAGCTTGATTTGTCTTAAGAAATGCTCTATTTTTGTTATCTGTTACTTGGCACTCCTCGTCAAATATTTCCGATGCCTTCTCAGTTAATATATTTCTACATCTTGTCCATAATTCCTCCACATTTTTCCTTACCTCCAGGCGTTTCATTTCCTCATCTATTTGTCTCTTATACTCTTTCGTAAAGGTTTTAATGCGCAGATTATTAACATTAATTATGTATTCTCTTATATGTTTATCCTTATTTAGGTTTGATATTATTCCTCTGATTTTTGCCACAACAAGAAAGTAGTCACTATCTACGTTTAGACCTCGGTAGCTTCTGATGTTCATGAGGTCGGAAAAATGTCTTGCATCTATCAGGATGTGATCTATCTGGTTAATAGTTTTGTTGTCATGGGATGACCATGTTCCTTTGTGTATCATTTTATGGGGAAATCTGGTGCCTACTACTCATGTTTTGGTGCTTTGAAAGTTTATTAGTATCAAACCCGTTATTATTTGACTCTTCGTGCAAACTCTCACGTTCTATAATTGGTTGAAAAAATTGCTCTTTGCCAATTTTTGCACTACGGTTTCCAGCAATTATTTTTACGTCATGACGCGCACATCGATCATATTCTTTGTTTAAGGTGTCGAAAATCCATCTTTTTCGTCGTCTTCCTTTTCTTCCGTAGGTGCATGTACACTAAGTAAGCTATGATTAAAGAATGTTCCTTTAAGACATAGATAACATATTCCGTTATTTAGGGATTTAAAGTTAAGGACTAATTGCTTTACTTTTTCACTGAGTAAAAAGCCACTGCCAAACCCGTGTCATGTACTAGGTCCGCTGTAGTATATATTGTAGTCTTTTCTCTCGATAATTCCTGAACCAGTCCATCTCATCTCTTGAATCGCTATTACACTGGCATTTTATTCAGTTCTTGTGTTAGCAATTTAAGAGCGCATAAGGCATAAATGGTTCGCATGTTCCATGTGCAGATCCGTAAATCGTTATTTCTTTGTGGTTTGCTAGGTCATTGTGAATTAAACAGTTTAGCATTTCTTCTTTGTGCTTTTATAACAATAATTTTTTTGACCCAACCTCCTAATCTTCGAATGAACATTTCTCCTGCTCTCATTTGCCTTTACTCTGCTTCCCACTGTAATTGGTACCACAATGGAGGTGAGTCTGAATTAGGTAGGAGAGGCTAGTGACGCTAACAGGATACAGCGTCATATTTTGCGCATTTCAACCCCCTCTTTAGTATTGGCAACCAAAGCCGGCTACATTCTACTGAAGGGTTTGCTACACATTGTTCTTCGTTAAGTAGGATGAGAGCTGCTTCTTTGACTTGTACTCCATTGGATTCTGTGCTCATTTTTTCAGGTACGTTTTCATTTTTGGGATTTGTCGAAGTCAATAATCTTGATGTACGTTTCAAGCTCGTTTATCCTGACACTTAGCAGTCTTGAGGTTTCTCTCACATATAAAGTTATATGTGAGAGATACAAAAGACAAGCTGATATAGGTATTAGAAAATAAAAAGACGTCTCTTCGAAGCATGATTCTGTATCTAGAGTTTTCAGAACGCCAACTTTTCTACAAACAGCTGCTTCAGATTGAAGAAAATGCTTGAAAAAAAATAGGAAAACTCCTTAAAATGCATCTCATAAAAACTAAGGCACCTACGCCCTTTCTTCATTTGCTTCTTTAAAATAGTTATTTAGGTATAGGAAGTTACTTTTGCAATAAGCTTTTTTAGGATAGATTTATCATTTTATGTTAAATATATGTACCAAATAAAGTTTTTGTTGGTAATGTTTTTGGATTTTTATACTGTTTTTTAGATTATCTAAACCTTCCACTTTTTTTAAACTAAACTCAATTTTTTTTTTCTTTAATTTTTCTTACTATCATAAATTTATTTTCTTCTCATTCTTTATATGAGTTTTCTTTTTCTTGTATTATTTATTGGACATCTTCTAACCTCTAGCAGGTCTCCTTATCCGCCATTGTTTTTATTCTCAGACCTTTTACTCCAATAATGCTTTTAAAAATGGAAGTACAGTGAGGTTTTATCTCTCATAAAAACTCTTTCTAATGTTGACTTTTAACATTTTTACATTTTCATATCCACTTTCGCGTTTATATTCTAGTTTATGGCTGATCAAACCAGAATTTACGCGTGTACGTGAAACATAAAAGTATTTTTCCGGAAACGCTTTAAAATATTCAATACCTGAGGCAGATTTGAATAATCTGGATTATTTACATACAAGTTACAAAATTGAATCGAGCATTCTGAATAAAAATGTATTCGATAAAATAAAAGGACGGTATTAAACTGAAAATTGATTTCATACAAAAATAGCTCTTAAAAAGGAAAATTGGTTATCGCTATAACTTTTATAATATTGTATATAAAAGACAGCGAATATTTTATCATTCTAGTCATTTTATCTACAATTCAGGAAATAAAGAGAGTAGGTAAGAAATTCATGGATATATGAAGCAGATTTTAAACAGGATATATAAAGCAGTAAAAGATTTCGTGATCTAAGTACCTACTCTACGAGTTGTTTATGACATATATCAACAAAAATTGTTTCTTTTCCTAGTGTTCTATCAAGTCAGCAATGGTGCCACTCAGTAATAATTTCTAAATTAAGTTTATTATTGTGCTTCATTTCATCTAGTATATGAGATTATTTATATTCAAACTTTTCAATGAAATGTAAATAATGAAATCACTGGGGTGATAATACAACTTGATTATTCACGCGTTTTGACTTCCAACGATTGTTTTTTTTTGATAAATATTTTACTTTTTCAGTTTCCAAAGAAGCTTCTAATAAAAATTGTAAACAATACCCTGGGAAATGAAGATAAAATCGCGCGGTACGGAAATAAAGTTTTTATATCAAATATTGTCTGGAAAAATGATATCGTCGAGTAGGTAAATTTGTGTAAGTTAAAAGAACAGTCTTTGTTGGCAATGAAAGTGTGTATTGATGTGGAAAAGTTTTTAATTATATTGGTTTTTGAACCTTGTTCAGTAGAAAAAATTATTCATAAATCGTTAGTCTTATTTTATTAAACTGATAAGGGTTATATCAACATACCACATGAAATTTATTAAAGCAGAAACACCTTTATTAGAATAGAGGTGGGGATTTATTGAGTGGAACTATTAACATCTCTAATACTCTCATTATTATTAATCAACATGTCCAATAATTTCAAAATCTGTTAGGGATTTTCCGAATCCAGTGCCTTCAAGAAAAAGAGGTAGTAAATAGACTGGAGAAAGACATAAATAAAAGGCTTGAGAATCCAGTCTAACAGGAATTACAAGAAGAATGGCGCAGCATACAGCCAACAGGAAGAGTGAATATAAAGAGGCGCAAAGACTGGTTCGATAAAAAATGTGGGAATGCTTTGGCAAGAAGAAACAAAACAAAAGTAGAAAGAGATAGAGGAAATACCCAAAACACGATCGAAATCTATGTAGCTAGAAAAAGAGAAGTTAAAATAATTTGAAATAGGAAGGGAAGAGCTAGAAAAGTAATTAAAAAACAAAAGAAGCCTACGTAAACAAAGAGGTAACAAATGTCTACCAGGAAATTAAGAAATCAAGAGAAACTAAAAAGTATTGCAGAAACAAAGAAGGTTTACTTCTAAGAGAAACAACAGAAAAATTAAACAGATGGGCGGAAAAGAGAATTGACAAGAAGATGATGAGGGGACGTGCGAGGAACCAACTCAGAATGATGTTAAAGAAGTAATAAAACACCTCAAACTAACAAGAGAGCAGAAGAAAGTGGTATCCCAGCTGAGATTTTTTAGAAAGTGGCGAAAAACTGCAAGAAAGAATGTTCAAAAAAATCGACAATACGAAGTGCAAAAACTATAAAAAAGACGACAATACAAATGCACAAGTATAGAGGTACAGCACTATTAGAAGTGTTCTAGTAGTGCTGTATATTTATTATTACTATGAAAAGATTATTTGCAAAAAATATAATAAATAAGTTTCCACAAAAATCTGAAGACCCGGTGCTTTAAGGTTCAATTTCGTATCAAAGGCATTACAGAAGAGGATCGAGATGGCGGTCAAGGAGAAGAGAGGGAAGAGTAATGGTAGTGACTGAGAAGGAAGGTTTGTTTTCGTGCAATTTTGGAAAAATCGAAAAAGTTTCGCTTACTTCCATGAGTTTTGATGAGAAGAAGGTGATTTGAGCTCAAAATTCCGTGGCTATCTTTGTAATGTGAGTTAGAGATAGTGCAAGCACTCCTGACCACGGCGCAGTAGACGAAATTTGGTTTAGTTCCCACTTCCATGCGAAACGCATTGTACAATTGCACTGTATAATTCCACTGCACTACTACAATGCACTGTATAATTCCACTTACAATAGAACCTTTCTGCCTTTACGTGAATTTGACTTCACCTTCGCGCAGCTCCATGGTCAGGAGTGTTTGAACTATCTTTAATCACCGTCTTGTTGTAAGCAGTGTCCTGTGACAAGGAATTTCATAACAGCGTCCTGAGGACTAAGTAAGCTGACGTGGAAAATAAGCAGCTGAGTTTGAAGAATCACATATTGTTATCATCCAGAATAGCCTTAAGTTCTGTTTTGGTTTGATTTTTCTCAAGAGTTGTCCATCTTCTAGTTTATGTATTCCAAAGGTCGGATCTAGATTGTTTGAAGTTTTTGGGATAAATTTTTTTGTTCAAATGTAAGGTAACAAATTTTTATTTAATAATTTAAAAAGAAATAACCAGCCAGTGAAGTTATTAGTTTTGTTAAATTTTTCTAAATAAACATTTATCGTTAATACGATAATACGTAATTGTTTAGTTAGTTAGCCCCCTAAAAGCAAATTATAATGCTACAAGGGTCAGATAATAGAACAACGGATGGAGTTTAAATATATAATCATCACACAATCTAGGAAACTACGGTAAGCTCGAAACAGAAGTGGAAGATCAAGTGAATAGAGCAAACAGAGCTGCAGGTTGCCTGAATTAAACAATATGAAGATCTGGAAAGAAATGAAAGGCAGAATTTACAAACAGCAGAGATGAAAACCCTTAGAAAAATTGATGGTAAGACTATGGGACACACCTAGATGTACAGATATACAATGAAGATGCAAGGTGGAGAACATCAAGGACGGGATAAGAAATAAAATAGTAGAATGGAACGCTCATGTAAGCCGAATTAAAACAAATAGTAGAAATGTAAGGACGGCGAGAAACGGTTTCCCAATAGGAAGACGATCAGTGAGAAGACCGCGAAAAAGATAAAATGGCACAGAGTCATCCCTAAATCCCCCCAAACTTTTGAGTGCGTTCAAATCAAATGAATTTTGTGGCATCATTAGTTTACCACGTTATTTTTAAAACTTTTTTGTCGCTTATCACTTTTTCGAAAAACTAGTTTTTTCCTAGTTGGCCATAAAATTACAATTAGTTTCTACGGATACAATAATTACAAACAGTTCCATCAATAATAGTCAATAATTTGAAGCTATCATTTATTGTGGGAATAAGATTAATATTAAAAATTTTGATATTTCAATGGCCTACACATTTTAGGAAATGGCAGATATGCATTTAACTTTGGGTAAGTTGGATCAGATTAAATTATGATTTCAATAAACTATCGGGAATATCGTAAGTGAATGTCAAGGAAATAGTGCAGAAGCCGCAAGGCGTTATGCAGTAAAATACCCCAATCGAAATACACCTGATAGACTATTATTGATCGTCGTTTACGGGAAACGGGTACATTAGAACTGCAAGTTGCTGGCAATAGTGGTCGTCCAATAATGAATGCAACTGATGAAGACATTTTAGAAATCATTGAAGAAGTCCCTGGAACAAGGGTAATAGCTGCTAAATGCAAAAACTAAATGTTCCTCACGTAAGGGTTTGGAGGCGTTTGAAGGATCAGCTGCTTAAACCCTATCACTTAACAACGATTCAAGACTTATTGGTTGAAGATTATCCTAAAAGGATTGGATTTTGCGATTGGTTGTTAATGGAAAACACTCGAAATATTAATTTTATTAGAAATATTTTGTTTACCGACGAGGCTACCTTCAGTAGAAATGGAATAACAAACCATCATAACGAGCACATTTGGGCCGACGAAAATCCTCACGTCAAAAAAACGACTCATCACCAAAGGACTTTCAAAGTTAATGTTTGGGCAGGAATTGTGGATAACAATCTAATAGGCCCAGTATTTCTTTCCAATAATTTAAATGGTGATAATTATTTGCAGTTCTTGGCAAACGATTTACAAGAATATTTGGAAGAAGTGAATATTGCAGTTTCTACAAGATGGCGCTCCACCGCATTACAGTAATGAAGTCCGGGAATACCTTTGCAGGCAGTATCCTGGTCGGTGGATTGGAAGGGGTCGTGACGCATCCATTTCTTGGCCACCCAGAAGTTCAGGTCTTAACCCCATGGACTTTAAAATTTTTCTGTGCGCTTAGATTTTGTTGTTTATTTTTTATGAAAAATGCTTTCAGAACAAGAAAGTAACGTGTCCATTTTTTTCCAAAATGTCAAGTAGTTTACTAGATAATGCAAAAAAAAACAGGGGTTTTATTTTGTAACTTCAAAGGGCTGTAACTTTTTTTGTGTACACTTTTGTACTAAGGTAAGTTGGATTCAATCAATTTATTTTTGTCCCCGGAATCCGTAATTTAATTTATGACATACCTTTTTGAAACACCCTGTATACATAACTTACTTACGCATAGGTATGTTTAATTTACCATGATAAAAATATTAATAAAATAAAAATATTGTTTCGTGATGCAACTATCAATTTGTCTGACATTGACAGACACAAAATTTAATTGTTGTTTGTTGTGTTTGTAAGTACACATTTGAACTTTCTTACGATATCTACAAGTTTTAATTTATGCCTAACGAGGCTCAAGACAAATCTGAACAGAATGGAAAAATAATAATAATATTAATAAATGTTAAATATATTTACCAAAGGAACATTTTTATTCTCGAGAGAGAAAGAGAGAGAAAATATATCTTCTGTCTCTCTTTTACCTGTATCTTACATATATGTAATGATTTTGCCGATTCACTCCCTTACGAATTTCCAACGTAGAACGCGCGTATAGAAGTATAACTTCAAAAAGAAGAAGAGTAACGATACCGAACACGGGAAAAAAACGAAAAGAGATAGACAAAAAATTATTGAATAGATTACCAACTACTCTTTTTGTTGGTAAATTGTTTAGTGTAATTATTTATTTGTTTATTTTTTACTTATCTGATCAATTATACAAAGACTATGTTTCTCAAAAAGAAGAAAAAGTATTTATGTATTTATTTAACTGTGGAGATTTTCAAATTGTTACCGTGTATACTTTATCTGTGAAGTTCTCTCGTTTCTTATTCTATCTTTTATTTAAATCAATTTGATTCGGCGTGAGCTTATTAAATTTGTTCCGTTCGCCTGAGCGTTGTATCAAATAGTGAATTCGCTACTATTTCCCAAAACTTCATGTTTCCGCTTCAGCAAATTCTTATCAGAGCCTGCAAGGCATTTTAATTCCGGTAACTTAGCTTGATTTTTTACACAGCTCGAGTATATTGATTTCTCGACGAACGTGTCATATCCAAGTTTTTGTGGAAATATTTGATAACAAAGCGAAAATACTTTCTTATACAACTTGTCGGGTATTGAACATGGAAAGCTGATGCTTATCATTGAACCGTTTACTCTGAAAGATATCAGTGTGTCTCGGATGAGATCAGCGCTAGTTTTGAAAGGATATTCTTATGAAACGAATACTTCATGAAAGCACATAAGCGTGTTCACGTGACGTGAATAACGTGTACTTAGGTAGGGCTTATTTCAAATCAGGAAGATTCGCGATATTCTATAGCACACGGAGCAGATGTTTCGTGGAAACTTTATCATTTAACCCTTTAAGTGCACAATTGAGTAGTAATGTAGAAAAATGATAAAATTTTAGTTTTTTATGTAAGAATAACCTAAAAAGATTCTGAAACTATTTTCTTGTGGCATATCATGTGGCAACTTTAAGATATTAAGTTTATATGGGATTAAGCGACAATTGATTGTAATGAAAATTACATTTTTAACAAACTAATTTTTAACGTATCGATTCCGAAAAGCGTCTTCAAAAAAGATTATTTTGAAAATTTTGGGAACCGGGCCACCTTGAAACGCGTGCACCATGGGACAGTCAGTCCGCTGTCAGTTAACGGTCAGTCGTTCTCGTGTTGTTTAAATACGTGTACGCATCCCGAGAGTTTTTTTTACACGTGTTGTTTGTGTTCGAAAGAGGTACTTTTTATACTAAATACGTGGACGTGTACGAACTCATCACTATATAGCCCCTCATAAAATTATTAGACCCTCGGAGATATAGTAAACTGATCACCGGCATCCTTTGGAGATTGGTAAACTCATCACCGCAGATAGGTAAACTCATCACCGGGATTTTTGCCTGGTTTCTAATGCGAAAGATTGCCTCTTACCTGTTATACTTCTCGTTTATGTGATAATTTAATAAATTCAGAAATTATTTTAAGTAAGTTGCTTTAAAATTTAACTGAGATATTTATGTCTCACGGTGTGGCCTATTAGACGTATCTGCCAGTCTAAATGGTTTTGAGATCTAAAAATTTAGTTGCATAGGATTTCGATAGTGAACTTTAAAATGAAAATATTTGTCAATATGTGCTATTTTTGTTTATATCGGAAGTAGTCCCAACTTCGTTATTTGATTTTCATTGCATTTTTATATTTCTCATTGAATTCTCGAAATAATTTGTTAAGCATACATTCGGTCTAAGTCTTACCGTTTTGGCGTTATTTGACTATTTTGAAAATAATACACGATTTTGGACAGTTAGTAAATATAAAATATCTGAAAAATAGGAAAAGCTAAAAACTTGATTGTGCTATTAGTGCATTGAAGTCGAAGGAAACCTAATTTTTTACACGTGCAAAGCTTTACATTTTATGGCATCATTGGCGGAAATTTTTAAATTTGAAGTAATCAGCAATGCATTTATTATGACAGAATGTATCAAACTGCTTAAGTATAGCTTCCTGTACTTTATCTTTCAATGACTTGTACAAAGATCCCACAATTAGAGTCCTTTTAAAAGCAATATTTTTACATTTTTTGGTTAGTTTTCGCCATTATTTGTAGGAGTCAGATGAGTTGTTCATTTCATTTCATAAACATCATGACAACTAACCTCAATTAGTGTAAGATACAAAATAATTTTTATTCTGTAATTTGTACTGATTTTGTTTATTGTAGCACCCTGATGATGCAAATAGAGATTTGCAAAAGCTTAGCAGTTTAAAAAGAGTACTTCTTTGTCCTATCTTCGGCTGCACACCCAAATATATAGTTGTGTTTGTAGTCCAACTGATCAGCGTTGACTACAAGCGTTTATCCCTTTTTTAGTATATGTATATAAGGAGTCCAATTAAGTTGGTACCATATGGAAAATTTTTTTCCATTATGGAAAAAAATTTATTCTCTAGTTTTGAATGATCTAGAATTTCAGTCATTAGAATCAGATATTAGTATTTTTCAGTCATTTACGCGGTTTGTTAAACAACATGAATTTTATTAAGACTTGAGAATATCCACAATTCATTTTTTTTGACAAACCGCGTATACAACTAAAAAAAATTTTATATCTGATCATTGTATTCTAGGTATTAGATCATTCAAAACTTTTTATGTAACATAATTATTTTATATAACAAAATTCATAGAACTAAAAATAAAAATGTTTCACATATGGTGCTGATTTTATATTTATACATATATATATATATATATATATATATATATATATATATATATATATATATATATATATATATATATATATATATAACAATGTGACTTTAACAATTTAAATGGAAATCTCAAAATATAATATCAGAAAAGGTAATCTACAGCAACAAAGTAATATTATGCCTTGCCTACAAGAAACATCTTATACGGTTAACTTAAAGAACTTAATTACACTGATTTTTTTCTGTGTGATCAGGATGATTCGCGAAAACCAGTGCGAAACAACTAAACAAAAACGGTATAACATTTCTACTTACCAGTTGTATGACATTTAGCCTTACACCCTTTCGTCGCACAAGTCCACAAAAGGCAATTCGATTTTTTTAGTCTTTCGCAATCAATTGAAATTTGAAATTATTGATAACCATCATTTTTTGTCCGCGTTGGCTCAGGACGTAATAAATTAGCAGTTCACTATCCGTGTTGAAGAAACAAGGGCAAATGAAGAGAAATTTTTCTTTTCGCATGATTTTAGGTAGCTATCAATAGAATTTTGTGGAATTCCCAAATAAAAACCAATAAATTGCAGTTGCATTTAAGACATCTGGATTTGGATTATTCTGTGAAATTACCAAAAACTAGCCGTTTGCTGGGATTTTATGGTCTATACCTGATCCAGGCTGCAGGTAGGCTAGTGATCAGTTTACCAATCTCTTAGGGTCTATCTTGAATACCCTACTTTTATGGCGGTGATGAGTTTGTACTATGTACGAGCAGTGGCGGCTTTTGGGGGTAGGCAGGATAGGCCGGGCCTACCCAATAATTTTAAGAGCTTTAAAATTGAAAAACATATTCAAAAATTATGTTAATGCATGTAAATAACTTTTAAATGTACTAAATCACTCAATACATTGCGTCCTATGTTATTATATTCCCACAGAAAACATCGAATCGTATTCACGCATTTTAAATATCATTAATAGGCCCGATAGGAACTGGCCGACCCAGCTCACATAAGATCCCCGTACAATAAGCGTTTGAAGTTAAGCAGCTTGCCGGACAACGATTTATATTGTCGTGTTTATGCTCGCTGTTTAGGCACCAGACGATCGGGCCTACGTCGACCATCGTTGTCACTTGTAACGTAATTATCGAATTGTAATATAAATTATCTTTTAAATTATGATAAAAAAATATGTAACATAATCTATAATTGTAACATATTTTCAAACAAACAACACAATTGCAAACAAGTGCACGGTTGCCCAAATAAATTAAAAAAAAAATCGTAAAATTCGAGAAAGAAAAGATTCCCATTCTCACACAAAAAAAATGTATTGCACACACTGGCGGCTACAGAATTTTTTTTGGGGAGGTCATGGATCTTGAGGGTGATTACTTTTCTCTGATGCAAGGTCACTTTTAGTCTTACCACCAATAGGATAAGTTGGTTTCCAAATATTTTTAATTAAAATTAAAATTTCCAATTTTAATTTTAAGTCATGACCCCGTGACCCCTCCCTCTCTGATTACACATAGCTTTATGTAATTTGCTGGCTTGGCCTACCCAAAATTTTACCACACTAGCCGCCACTGTGTACGAGGGTATTTATGGTAATTGGTGATGAGTTTACGTGTACCCAAATACGTTAAGGAGTTATAAAATATTCCAGATGTATTATTTTTAGAATATTATTGTTTTAATTGACCAAGGAGACCTTTTATTATCTTTTGCTGTGATTTTCTGTTTTATTTTTGCACGATATTTTACAATATAAATAATTGTTGTTTATAATGTATTATGGGTCTCTTTAAGATAAATGTTTTGGGCCATCATGGAACGTGTCTCAATGTGGCCTACAATGTTATAACTTAATCTGCAAGTATGATTTTTTCTGTCAGATGTCTCGCGGTCGAAAAAGAAAATCTAACAAAGGATTGTTTAGCACAGAGGCTATGAAAAGTGATGTAGATGATGTATTAAAACATAACTTTAGCCTTAATATATCAGCTGAGAGCAATTACATTGATCATCAAACGTTAGCGCGATACGTAAGGAAAGCTAAAGAAGCTTCCTTCTTCTTCTTAACGTGCCCCATCCCTAAGAACATTGGCGATCATCATGGCGCATTTGACTCTATCTGCAGCGGCTCTGAAAAGTTCTATTGACGTTTTTCCACTCCATTGTCTCAGATTCTTCAGCCAGGACGTGCGTCTTCTCCCCGGTCCTCTTTTGCCTTTCACCTTCCCTTGTATGACCAGCCGCATCAATTTGTATTACTCGTTTCTTAGTATGTGACCAAAGTAGCTCCTTTTTCTTTGCTTTATAGTGTTGAGTATTTCTTTATCTTTTTTCATTCTTCGTAGCGTTTCCGCATTTGGTATGTGTTGTGTCTAAGATATTTTCCACATTTTTCGATAACACCACATTTCAAAGGTAATGAGTTTTTTCTCTGTCGCCTCTGTAATTGTCCAGGTCTTAACTCCATACAAGATCCATACAAAAGGACAGAAAACACGTAGCATCTCAATACTCTAGTTCTAATTTCGATGTTGAGTTTTCCATTGCATAATATTGCTTTCATCAAAGTAGCACCTCTATCATTTCTCTGACCATACCCGAAATCTTCTATTTTAGTTTCTTCTTTGTTTAGTTTTCTACCCAGTTTGGAATTGAAATCTCCAATTACTAGTGTAAGACGATTTTTATGTTCTTCCATAGCCTTTGATATATCTTCATAAAATAGTTCGATATCTTCGTCATGATAAGCTGTCGTGGGGGCATATACCTAGATAATTTTAATTGATGTTCTTCTTATTTTAAGTATGACATAGGCTACACGATCTGATATACCTTTGATAATTTGGACATGCTTACTTATACCTTTATTTATTATAAATCCTACTCCAAATTTACTATTCTTTTCATTTCCTTTATAATACAGTAGATTACCGGATTTTAGCTGTATTCGGTTTTCTTCTTTTCGTCGAGTTTCTGATAGACCTATGATATCCCATTTTATGTTTGTTAATTCTTCTTCCAGTTTTTTGTTCACTGTCCGCAAGGAGTATTATCATCTGCGTATCTAAGATTATTCAGAAGTGCTCCGTTAATAAATACGCCTTCATTTACGTCTTCTAATGCCTCTTTAAACAATTCTTCTGAATACATATTAAAAATTAAAGAGGAAAGCACACATCCTTGTCTCACTCCACGATTTATAGGTATTTCTTTCGATTTTTGTTGGTCTATTCGTATTATGGTTTTCTGATATCGGTATAGATTGGCAATGATTCTCTCGTCTTTCTCATCTAATTCTGTGTTCTGCAGTATTTTTGCCATTCTTCGGTGTTGTACTTTGTCGAAAGTTTGTACTTTGTACAGTAAATAATGCTTCTCTGGTGCCAAAGCCTTTTCTGAATCCCAATTGGTTTTCATCTATTCTATCATCTAGCTTTTTATAATGTATTTTTTATTCTGTATCACTCGTAAGAAGACTTTTAGAATATGGTTCATCGAGCTAATTGTCCTGTGTTCTTCACACTTCATTGCGTTTGATTTTTTTGGGTATTGGAATAAATATTGATTTTAACCATTCTTTCGGAATCTATCCCGTATAATAATTGTCATTAAATAATTCTATTAGTGTGCCCATATGATTAAGAAGCTCCCAACGAAGTATTATTGTATAACCCCACTATGATACTCGAAGGGTATTCAATGATAAACAAGAAATATTGGTAAATGGGTTCAGTTCCCGCAGTAATCACAAAGAAAGGAAAATAAAACAATTTATTTTGGAGCAATTTCATACTAAAATATAATAGCAATAATTGAATTTTCTATAAAATACGACTGGTTAAGAATGTTTTAATTTATTACACTTTCTGCAAAATAGCAATATATATAAAAAAAATGGAAAAACCAGCCTTTTTTTATTATATTTTTCAACCCCTTAGGAACTTCATACTTTGCGTAGAAAATCTTTATAATATAATAAAATAGTCCACCAAATTTAATTGAAATCGATTCAATAGATTTCGCATACAAATTTTGCAATCTAAATTTAAAAAAAAAATCCTTAAAATCTTGCACAACTAAACTAAATCATATAGAAGTTTAAAAATTTTTTTAACTATAAAAAGGCACTCCATCTATTCAAGGTACTGTATAGAATTAAAATCCGATTATTTGGGTGACCTCAGGAACTTTTTAAAACTTGTAACAATTTTTTGACTTATACACATAATTCTTCTTCTTCTTATTCTATTAGCCTTCTAAATTGTTTAAATTATCGCACCGCATCGCATCTTTTTCTTGGTCTGAAAATATTTCTTCGTCCATTTGGTGACTTATCTCGTCATATTCGTACTATCCTATTCTCTGCCATTCTACTAATGTGTTCGTTCCACTCCTGTTTCCGTTTTATCACCCATCCATTTATGTCTTCTATGTTTCATGCTCTTCTTATGTTTTCGCTTCTCTCCCTATCCAATAGACTTTTCTCTGATATTCGTCGGAGTATTTTTATCTCTGTTATAACTAAAAGTCATCTCGTTTTAGATGTGCCAGGTCTTGTCTCCGCCGTGTATGTTAATATAGGTCTAATTGCTGCTTTATAGATTTTTGTTTTTGTGTCTTGTCTTAGGTGTTTGTTCTTCCAGATTGTCTCATTAAGAGATCCCGCCGCTTTATTTGCTTTTAAGCGTTGAAGTCGTACGTCTTCTTTCAACATCTCCGTAACTAGTTATGTCTATTCGAAAATATCTAAACCTTGGTTCCTGCTATATTATTTTCCCATCAATTTCGATTTTACATCGTAGTGGGTATTTAGATTTTTAGTTTTATTTAGTTTTTTTGCTGATGTTATCATATTGTATTTCTTGGCTGTTGTCTACATAACATAATATTTGGATTTCTTTGTTCCCCATTCTGTAACCACGACTTTTATGTTCTGTACTACTTGTATTATTTCGTCCATTATTATATTAAAGAGAAGTGAGCTTAACATGTCACCCTGTCTGACTCCATTTTGTACTGATATCATCATCATTCAATCTTCGCTTATCCACTGCTGGACATAGATCTCCCTCATAATTTTCCATCTATTTCGATCTTGTGCCTCTTGCATCCAATTCCTATGACAACGTTTTAGATCGTCAGTCCAACGTGTTGGTGGACGACCTCTGCTTCGGTAGGCATCATCTCTTGGTCACCATTCCAGTATCCGCTTTGTCCATCTATTATCTGTCATTCGAGCCACGTGACCTGCCCAGTTCCATTTCAGTGTTGCTACTCTCTCTAATGCATCAGCCACTCCTGTTCTTTGTCGTAGATGGCGATTTGGGATCTTGTCTCGTAGTGAAACGCCCAACATAGCACGCTCCATCGCCCTTTGACACACACGGATCTTTTGAACTGTTGTCCTTGTCATGGTCAACGTTTCCGCACCGTAAGTTAACACTGGCAAAACACACTGATTAAACGTTTTTCTTTTAAGGCATATTGGTATATCAGACGATTTGAAAATATGGTTCATCTTGCCGAAGGCTGCCCAAGTCAGTCTTATACGACGGAGAAGCTCAACGGTTTTGTTATCTTTTCCTATGCGAATCTCATGACCTAGGTATTTATAGCATATATCTTCGCTGACTACAAGATTTGTCATCATCTGGGTTTTAGATATATTTATTTTCAATCCCCCTTCTAGCGAGGAAAGGTAGAGCTGATTTAAAAGTTCTTTGGCCTCATCTATCCTATCAGCTATTAGTACAATATCATCTGCAAACCTTAGATGGCTAAGCTTTTCTCCGTTTTGCCCTTTTACATATATATTCCAAAAGCGTAGTGAACAGTTTCGGCGATATGGTGTCCCCCTGGCGCACTCCACGTTGTATCGGGAATTTCTGGGTTTGACGATCACCCACTCTAACACTTTCTGTTGCGTTTTGGTATATGTGTTTAATTATATTTATATACCGATAGTCAATTCGGCATTCTGTCAAGGCTTCCAACATTTTTTGTTGATTTACGGTGTCGAATGCCTTTTCATAGTCGACAAATATTAAAGCTAGTGGTTTATTATAATCAGTGCATTTTTCTATAAGATTTTTTATTACCAGTAGGTGATCGTTTGTTCCATAGCCTTTTCTAAAACCCGCCTGGTCTATGGGCTTATAAAATTCCAATTTATTTTCTAGTCGTTTCGTAATTATTTTTGTAAATAGTTTATAAATATGTGAAAGTAGACTTATGGACCTGTAATTCCTGAGGTCGGTAGCATCCCCTTTTTTATGAAGTATGATAATTTCTACGTTGTACCACTGGGTTGGTGTTATTGCTTCCTGCAAACATCTAGCGAATAGTTTGGCAAGGACCTGCCATAATCTTTTTCCAGCCACTTTCAAGGCATCTGCCACTATTTCATCGCCTCCGGGGGACTTATTGTTTTTCATTTCTTGCACTGACCTTCGAACTTCATTGGGTGTTACGTCCGGTAAAATTTCAGATCCCTGATTGATTATCTTTGGTAATGATCCACTCAGGTTACATTGCTGTTCTTTGTATACTTGTCTATAAAAACTCTCTATCGTGTTCATAATTTGAACTCTATCCTCAATGATTTGCCCCTGTTCATTTCTTAATTTGTGGACGTTTTTCCTTCCAATGGACATGCTCTGTCTGAGTACTTTCAAGCTTTTGTTTTCTTCTATTACTCTAGTTATTTCCATCGTATTGTATCGTCTCAGATCTTTTCTAACTTCCTTTTTAATTTTCTTATTCAAAATTCTTAGTTCATTTTGGTTATCATCCTGATTTTCGCTAAGTTTTCTTCTTTCCTCTAGAAGATGTTTTGTGTTGTGGCTTAATTTTTTGTTATTGTTTTCAGGACGAGGACAGTATTTCTTTTCAGCTTCTTTCAATATGTATTGTATATATGTACTGATATACACTATGTTAATTTTCCATTTATCTTTGCCTGACATAATTTTAGTAATATCAAAAATTTGTCTTAACATTCTTCATATTTTTTTTAGGCCGTCATCCTTTGATTTAGCAAGCTCAACATTAGCTCAAATAGCAGGATATGCCGCATCCACGGGGCAAATTCTTAATATAGGAGACGTCAGATCGTGGCTTAAGGAACAACATAGCGAAGGAGATGCTGAGACTGCCAAAACTATACTCTGTATGCCCATTATAAATGGAAAGAGAACACTAATAGGTAAGTTTTACTCCATGTCTGTATATTTTATCACTAGGAATTGACTCATTTCTAAAAATGATACGTTCATCATGCTTTGGAGGGTACGTAAAGCCGTTGGTCCCCTTAGGCTAGTGTGAATCAATATTAGCTACTTGAATCAGGCTTAAAGTTACAATTGGCGCCGGAAAAATCCGAAAGAATCTTGTTGGTAAAAATGCCATATGATATTGTCCAGATTTAGCCGTACGGTTCATCGGTACGGTTCATCGGTACTCCCTTTAAGAGGAAAATTCACTCATCCCAGATACCTACGGTATCTAATGGATTGAGCTCTGATGGGACTCTTTTCGTGTTATCGAGTCCTAGGTCTAGTCCTAGTCCTAGTGCTATGACTTGGTATGCTGGAGTATCTCCCAAAATTTTCGTATAAATCTGGACGTCGCGAGGAGTACAGCTTTCTGCATGGCCTTATAGATATATTGATTTAGATCTAGTTGTTTTATGTTCTGTGGGAGGTTTCTGGGAATAACACCAGTAGTAGATAGAATAATAGGTACTGTCTAGGTACTTTCCATTCCCCAATATCTCCTAATTTGTATTTCTAGATCTCTGTACTTGGCGATCTTTTTGTTGTATTTAACACGCAAATTATTGGTGTTAGGTAATGCCACATCAAGAAGTGTTGTTTGCCTAGTAAGTTTATTAACTAGCATCAAATACGGTATATTATGTGCCACTGGTTGGTCTCTAAGCACAGTGCGGTCCCAGTATAGCTTGTAGTTGCCATTTTCAAACATTCTGTCAGCGACGTATTGATAATAAGGAAGATGGTCAGTTTGGATAAGATCTCAGTTTGTCAGCTAGTTCTTGGTGAATAATTTTTCCTACTGAGTCATTGCGTTCTTTATAATCAGTTTCAACAAACGCCTGGCAGCTCCGGTAAGATGTTGGATGGTTTCTTGGGCTTGGCATCCATATCGGCATTTATCATTTTGGATTTGAGGATCTTTAACAATATATTTCAGGTAATTTTTAGTTGGAATCATCATCATTCAATCTTCGCTTATCCACTGCTGGACATAGATCTCCCTCATAATTTTCCATCTATTTCGATCTTGTGCCTCTTGCATCCAATTGATATGACAACGTTTTAGATCGTCAGTCCAATGTGTTGGTGGAGGACCTCTACTTCGGTAGGTATCATCTCTTGGTCTCCATTCCAGTATCCGCTTTGTCCATCTATTGTCTGTCATTCGAGCCACGTGACCTGCCCAGTTCCATTTTAGTGTTACTACTCTCTCTACTGCATCAGCCACTCCTGTTCTTTGTCGTAGCTGGCGATTTGGGATCTTGTCTCGTAGTGAAACGCCCAACATAGCACGCTCCATCGCCCTTTGACACACACGGATCTTTTGAACTGTTAGTTGGAATAACCTGATCTTAAATTCCAAGTAGAAAACCCTCAGTCTTGGGAAACATTGTTCCTGATGTCAACCAATAGTTCGACGCTGTATTGTCGACATATTCTTACCTGATCTCATTAAGATGTCGCCCTGGTGTACTCATCCGGGTGCACATTTTTTCTTGCTCAGTCAGGTGGTTTATGCGCATTTCTTGTTTCCTCAGTTTAAGCGGCGTTGTATCATCTACTGCGCAAATTGCTCGATGTAAGGTAGATGTCTCAGCCTGCACCTAAAAATAAGTTATTAAATTAGCAACCTGTTTATCCAATTGTTCACCTATGTCCATAAGTCCTCTTCCCCCTTGATATCACGGTAATGTTGTTCTCTCTATTGCACTGCGTGGATGGTGTTTTTGCGTCTTTGTGAGAAATGTTATTACTTTCCGCTGAAGACTTCCTATATCCATTTTAGACCACTTTATAATGCCAAATGAGTAGCTCAGCGCGGAACAGGCTTACGTATTAATACCTTAAACAAATTTTTACTATTAAGATATGACCGATTTAGTTGTCATACTCTTATGAACTTGAATATATGATATTATTACTATTATTATAATACTAGGAATATCACTTCAGTATATTCTGACCCAAATACGAACCTGTCTTATGCGCTCTAATAAGCAATAAAACCTCATATTTTATGAGCACAACTATTTGTTTTAGTTCAGTAAAATATTCAGGGTGATCTATTTGAAATACAAAATTATTTGGTTTATTAGTTAAAGTATATTTGTATAATTTACGTTAGGGGGTAGCAGATGATAAATTTAGTCATTCTCTGTAAATTGTACCATTGTACCAGGTATAATATTGCTCTTTTTTTAGGTGTGGCCCAGCTGATTAATAAGGAAAACAACGCCCCCTTCACGGAATGCGACGTTTCGTTATTCGAAGCTTTCGCCATCTTTTGTGGTCTTGGGATTCACAATACTCAAATGTACGAAAGCGCTTGTAAACTGATGGCTAAACAGAAAGTCGCTCTGGAGTGTCTATCATATCACGCTACGGCCAACGACGAGTCAACGGAAAAGTTAGTCAACGAACAAATCCCGACGGCTGATTGTTTTAATCTGTACAGTTTTACTTTTATCGATTTTGACCTTTCTGACGAAGATACTTGCAAGGCTACGTTGAGAATGTTTATGGAATGTAATTTGGTGCAACAATTCCATATACCTTATGAGGTTAGTATGAGATGTAGGTCCATTTGTATGTTTTCTTTCAAAAACTATTGTTAGTAAAGTCGTTTACAACAAGGTGTTGTACAACACTAAAATGAATTTAACTTCTCGAAAAAAAAAATAATAAATTTATAGATTCTAATCTACAATTATTATTAATAACACATACATCACCTATAATTATACATAATATACATAATACGTATACAACACACAGTACATAAACATATTATACATAACACAAAAAACAATCAGAATTTGGGGCAATTATGAGCCAATATAATACACATTACTATACTCAAAGCAAAATTAAGACTGAGAAAATTCTCATTCCGAGAATTCCGATAATACCAACGGATATGCTATTAGAATTTAAACAAATTTAATACCCGATTCGTCGTGCATTGCCCATGACGATAAACAAATCACGAGGACAATCTTTAAATGTTTGCGGACTGAATATAGTAAATAGTTGTTTTTCTAACGGTTAATTTTGCGTAGCATGTTCAGTGTAGGCAAACTATCCCCTTTGTTCATTCTCGAACCTAGCAATAAAACGAAAACTATAGTATATTACAAGTTCCTTCAATGAATGCGCAAATGGTTGCTTTGCTGTCACATAAATTAGTTCTTTTCAACGCTTAGTATATCTGATGTTTCTTATTCTAATCTTAAATATAATTTAAAATATACTTACCATTTTAGGTTTTATGTAGGTGGACTTTAAGTGTAAAGAAAAACTACAGACCAGTTAAATATCACAATTGGAGGCATGCCCTCAACGTAGCTCAAACAATGTTTGCGATGTTTAAGACAGGAAAAATGGAAAGGTGAGTGAACTAAATGTTTAAAGTGGGAACAAGGTTATTACTAATTCATTTCACTTCTTAGTGAAACACAATACTATAATAGAAGCCACAGTTAGAATGCAGTAGATAGACAATGTATTTATTACGGGAGAACGGGCAACCACGTTGTCGGTTTGTCCCGAGCGGCGCATTAGGACCAGATTTAAGAATCATACCACTAAAATATATGCTCACACAGCAATTGCCTACGCTTGTATAAAAGACTATCATTATTGTTTCAACTAAAGCATGATTCAATCATCGATGTATCAATGAGAGAGTTACATTGTCGAACTAAACAATAACATAAAGAAAAATACTATAAAAAAAAGTAAAATATATATATATATATATATATATATTTATATATATAAATATATATACATATATATAAAAATATATATATAGCTTTAAAAATTTAGTCTATTTGACGTTTAAGGAGTCTAAAAAGAGTCTAAATTTAAAGAGCCTATTAAAGAGTCTATTTGAGTTTTTTTGTCAAAACTTAAACTTCTAATCTTTCAAATGGTGCTTTTTATATTTCTTAATGTTTATAAACAAAGCCCCGATGAATTTTAACATAGTAAAAAGTATTTTTTTAAATCCATCTAAGATTTTATTATTCAAAGCTATTTCGTTGTGCCATCTTAATCCAATTTACTTTTTACTTTTTACTGGGAATAGGCCACAATTTTACTTTAAAATAAGTTTTTTTTAACGTTTTATATTCCACTTCGGAAATCTCAAAACTAAGAACGATTTCCGAAGACTAAGAGTGATCGAAAGGAGCCAGTTGAAAAAATAAAAGCGGTTAGACCAAAACGAAGGTGCTATAAAGCCCTTAGCGAAGATATCAGATGAATGATTGAAAAATAAATATTTATTTACTCGTAAAGTGTATTAATTGTATTGTAAATGTAAAGGACCTATAATTAAATCTTTTATTCCCAGGAAATCATTTTGAATATCGATCTTATAATATTAATTTATTTTAAAAATGCAGGTGTGAAGATCCGACATCCCAAATATATTTTTGACAAACAATATAATTATTTTTTTTATTTTTTTAGGTTCATGTCCGACCTAGAGATACTGGGACTGCTAGTCGCTTGTCTGTGTCACGATCTGGACCATCGAGGTACCAACAACGCGTTTCAAATGAAGACAGACTCACCGCTAGCAGTACTCTATTCGACTAGTACCATGGAACATCATCATTTCGATCAATGCGTGATGATTCTTAATACCGACAGCAATAATATTTTCCAAGTAGGTGGGTCAGTCGTGTAAACACTGATAGGGATTTTTCCGAGATACTTATAAAAAAATTACAGTACATTCTTTGTCAAAAGACGGAAAATGTAAGATAACTTTAAAGGTAATTTTCACCGAATAAACTGGAATTTGAAAAAATTTGAACTATTTGTGAAAACACAATAAATAAAGAAATTCCAAGATCCACGAAATTTAGAAAATCAAAACGAAATCAATGTATTAACAGCAGTAGTTGAAAGTCCTACAATAAGTTGCTACTAAAAGCCCTCTGCGGACCAGTAGCCCCCGTTGGAAGTTTGAAGTAAATCTACCTAAAATTTCAAGATCCTATAAAATTCTCAGCAACCATGTAGTCCAATACCAATTAACTACCATTTAAAAGGTTTTCACCTGTATATTTGGTAGCTTTAAACATGTATACCTAGTAGCAGTACTGAAGATGGAATATTTATTCCGAAAACGTTCTGTAATGTATCCCGAAAGGGTTCGTTTAAATAAATATACCTTTTATCAAAGATGCTTTAATAAAAAAACATCAAATGAAAAAGCTTAGGAAGTTCCTGACTAGATAGTCGCATCCCTTGACATTGTTAATATAAAAGTTTAGTAAAAATACTTAGAAATTTAGCAAATTATCACTGACTACACGTTATTTTCTTTATAGCGTAACCATACACATTTAGATTCTAAAAAATTATCATTTTCCAGGCATTATCTCCTGATGATTACCGTAAGGTAATGAGAATAGTAGAGACTGCGATTTTATCAACCGATTTGGCCATGTACTTTAAGAAGAAAAATAAGTTTCTAGAGCTAATCGATGACGGCGAATTCGATTGGCAAAGTGATGACAAAAAGGAGTGTAAGTATATTATGTAGCAATTTATATATTACGATAGGTTACTAATAATACGTTTTAGTTTAATACGTTTTAGATGTCTTCTTCTTCTTCTTTTTTCAGCGGATGACACCTTATGTCTCCTGAGAGGCGTCGGTGATAAGTTTTCTTTACTCTGTATCCATTTTTCGCACCCCTTCCAGTGACTGGTAAATTCTTTCATTTTTCTCGTGCTGTTTCCTATTTTCTTGCCTATTTCGATAAGTATTTGTTGGGACCATGTTTTTTCTGCAGATCATTCTGCAGATGCAATCGTAAGAGCAATATTACACAATATTATATATTACATAATATTACAATTACTAATGATATATCTATATGAATAAAATCGCCAATTCTCAAAGCACCCACGCTGGTTCATATAATGAGGACGAACTGTTTGAAAAACAGTTGAGTGAGCGAAAAGAACTTCGTAAATTCTCGAAGATTCTCGAGATTCCAGGGAGAGACTTCTGGACTTCTCTAATGCACAGGGTCGCAATCAGATGTATGTGGCTTACATCACCCTCTTCTTTTAGTCTATTCTCTCCAGTCCCTAAATGGACCAGGTCGGTAGATTCTACTCTTCGTAAGGACACGGTCACTAGGAGGACCAGCTTCGGCTTACTCCGTGGCGTCAGTTGCTCCCTATATACAAGGTCGTTTATCTTCTTAGTGATCAGGCACGGTTACTCCCAGGGCCGCTGCAACTTGCGACTTAGACCTTTCCTTCTCGTTGGTTGTTAGACCCAGACTGCATCACCTTCCTTGAAGCTAATAGAAGTGAATTTCTGATCTAAACTAACCTTTTTCCGATCACTGGTGAGTTACATATTATTCCTCGTAGAATCGTGGACCTTAACTAGTCGATTCTTTAGGTCGCTGACATACGCGGGGAGTGTCTCTTGGCCCGCCTTTCTGTCTTCTGGGAAGCTTCATCTCTCAACCAGTCAATAGCATTGCTGGAGTAATCAGTTGCTTTATATTGGGAGCTTTCCTAGGCTAGCAGAAACAGAGGCACCAGTTTGTCCCAGTCTCTCTGGTTTCCATGTACAAACAGGTACAGATAGTTGTTGATGATTTCATGGTTCTACCATGCCGTCGTACTGAGGATAAAGCGGTGTCATTCTGGTCTTCTTAATTGCCAGCTAAGCCATCATGGTCTTCCAAACTTCCGTTTTGAAATTGCACTTCTAGTAGAAACGGAGTAGAAGTAGAACCCCATGTCGGTTAACGACATTCACAAACAGGGTCTCACCAACTGTGATTGTTTTTTCGTTGGATAGTGCAGCTACTTCTGGTCATTTCAAAAAATATTCCGAAAAAAATAGATCTAATATTCATTTGCTGATGTTTTTACTGGAAAGGTCTCAGAATATCGCCATTAAATTGTTCCCATGGAGTGCCAGTGATGTATTTTTTGAGTGAAGTCTCGTTTTTGGTCCCTCCTTGGATGCACATAAGTCACACATTGTTTGCACCATTCTTCTGGACTTCTCTAACAACCTGGGATATGTGGCTCACAACAATATAAATGACAATGAATATTTCTGATATATTATATACATATTCTGATATAATAATTTTAAAAACACGTTTTATCGAGATTAATACATTATAGAAACTTTCATACTAGCAATTTGGAATTTGCTCCACTGGACATCTCAACAAGTGATTAGTTGGCAGGAGGTAGGCCATCAATGGGCCACATTAAGAAATTTGTGACGGGATTTTAACCTTTTGGGCTGCAAAAATAGATCGACGTTTATCAATTTTAAAGTTTTATGCTTTTTTAGGTGGTTGGGGCTAGCAAAATCAGCTGCTCTGTAGAGTTTTTCAATTTTAGTTTATTTTATACAACCTCATGTTTGTCTGTATGTTTTAATAAGTGTGGCATTAACTTTTTTGGCGTGGGTTGATTTGAACCAGACTAGATTCCACTGATTCGCTTTTTTGTGTTTTTACAGTACTGTCCGGCATGATGATGACGGCGTGTGACGTCAGCGCTATAGCGAAACCTTGGGATGTCCAGCACAGAGTTGCAAAGTTAGTAGCAGATGAATTTTTCGATCAAGGAGATTTGGAAAAGCTGCAACTTAAGGAGCAACCTATTGTAAGTATTCATTCATCCTTTTCTTCTTGTTTTCTATAGTAATGTAGCAAAGTCCGGTTTCATTCAGTAAATAAACTTTGTACTTTATAAAATAGTTAATCCGTTAATAAATAAATAAATATTTTAATTTTAGGCGCAAATGGACCGAGAAAGGAAGGATGAACTTCCCCAAATGCAAGTCGGTTTTATCGATGTGATATGCCTTCCATTGTACAGAGTGTTATCCGAAACTTTCCCATGGATGAATCCTCTGTATCAAGGAACACTTGAAAACCGACAACATTGGCAGGATTTAGCGGAAAAGGTAGAAATGGGACTTACATGGATCGACCATGATACCATCGATAAACCTGTTGAAGCATTCACAGGTAAGCTATAAAGCTTTTGAGACTTTAGGTATCGAGTAGTATCCCGTAATACACGAATTATTCATTAATGTGTTATTTTGTTCTTGCAGATCCAGAAGAGACCAAAGATATAGAATTAACAGTGCAAACCTTCCATCCAGTAACGTCATCTCCTCCCATAGAAATCAAAAAGAGGCACAAGCATAGGTTTTGTTGCATATTGTGACAAAAGGTAGCAAAGAATATACAATACTTGTAGGACTCCTATTAGATCAAAAATAAAATGCTCATAGCTCAGAGTTCTTTACGGCTATTTTTGATGTACATTTTATTTAAGTGTTTCTTTTAACAAAAAAACTCACCTAAGGGCTTGGACGTTACAATGTCAGTAATTTTTATTATAACACTCAAAAGTGATATTTGACCCTAAGGCCACATGGTAGGTACTTTAAAATACAACCGGTTCAGGGTCGTATTTAAAATATCTACCAATGGCGCATTATGATATATATTATAGAGATCTTTTATATCGGTCTTACTATTGATACAATTTTGATCTGTTGTTATAATATGATTCACATAAAAAAAACAAAATTCTAGTCTCTATAAGATCAGTCCCTTATACTTATTCTGTGGCAACCTAATAGCAATTCTTCTTTATTTTGTTTTACTCCCATTTCAACGTTGAAATTATCAATTATCAGTGCATAGTTGTTGCATAAATGAAGCTTTTGAACTATTAATTTAACTTGCAACATTTTCGTATCATATACAGTTCTTTATCGTTATATCAATATGTTTAAGTGTGAGCCTGAATTATTTGAAGCTTGTTCAGAATTATAAAAGCAACAGCTACTTTGATGTTTTTGTTTTTTATAACTGATATTCTTCTCTTAATGTAAGTTCGCCTTTTTGTTTTGCCTCCGGTTAAATGTACGCTGTG
Source organism: Diabrotica undecimpunctata (assembly GCF_040954645.1). Classification (NCBI taxonomy): domain Eukaryota; kingdom Metazoa; phylum Arthropoda; class Insecta; order Coleoptera; family Chrysomelidae; genus Diabrotica; species Diabrotica undecimpunctata. The sequence goes on along the minus strand of NC_092808.1, from coordinate 8,721,233 downwards.
GCAAAATTCATGAAATTGGATTCAAAATTGAACAGTCATCACCGGTTATTTTAGACATTCGAGATTATTTAAAACTGTCATAAAAAAGTAAAATAGTTTGGACACTGATTAAAGTAATGTAATTTATGTCCCAACAAAATATTTCTTGAATGAAAACAACTAGGAGATCAAGTATATTGCGTGGATCGACTTTTTGACTCAATACGGGATATTACTAATATTTAGGTTACACTATTTTAAAAGTTTCTGGCATTGAACAACGAAGCCATAAGGTATAGAGACTTTAATATACTGCAAAAATAACTTGTCTTATAAAGCATAAAATCAAAAATTACTAATTACGACTTAAGCATTCCGTACATGTCATTTACTTGAGGTAGAATCTATACAGACATCTTTATGAAAAAGCGCCATCTTTTTGTGGCATAACGCAGATATTTTTGGGGTATTCTAAATAAATCAAGTTGCCTATATTGTTTCCAGAGCTAAGTTTATTTTAATCATATTTTGTATAAACTACATTCGTTTTACATATTCCCGTCCGTCAACAAACGCACGTGAAAGCCAAACAGGGTCGTAAAATAAAATATTCATTAACTGAGAGATACATAACAAAGTAAACATTTTGAATAAAAAAGCAACACGCTACAAATTGAATTTAAACAGACTGGCAAGTTTGGATCTGTAACATGAGAATCTGTCTGGCTTAAGGCAATAAATTATATTTAATAGCCTCTTGACGAATGAGAGGGCGAATATCAACACGTGCTTATGTTTATAGATGGGAATTTGCTAAATGAATAAACTTTAGCTTTTTCTAAACGTTTTTCTTTAATCGAACAACAGTTTTTCGAAAAGAAATTGAAATAAGTATTTAACAACCAATATGAGAAAACTGTTTTATGTAAACATGATTAATCTGTAAACGTCCTTGAACTTTTTTCAATCAATTTTAATGAAATTTGTTGAGATTTGTTTAGAATTAACATAATCTCAAAACTCAATAAGATACGACTCAACAACTTCTGGTATAATTTCGTTGTAATTGTATAAACGTTTTTCAATTACATCCCTTATACGTCGTCTATTGTTGTCTAAATTGACGTTGACATTTCTGCACAGCGTTGCCATATTGTCGAAACAGGTAGTAGAGGATTATAAAACAAGCTAAGACCCACAAAATATTTTTGAGATAATGATAATTCAACAAATTGATGATAAATTTGCCTACAATTAAGTTTGTCAAATTTGAAACGATGTCGTATTGTATATATGAACGTCTGTCTTCACCATTCTGTTTGAAGATAATTATTATTAATCAAAGTTTGTTTGCATCAAATGCATTGTTTATTGTATCTAGTTTTGTAGCTCTATGACTTTTGCTTAGGAATTCCTAATCCTAAAATATTGTTTTCATTTTATGCACATGTATCTGTCCAAATTTAAAAGAATTCCATCATGTATTACATTTTTAGTGCTATACACATATGGATTGGACAAAAACATTTCTTAAACACTTATTATTCTAACCCCTGGGTGAGAAACGACAAAAAAAGAGCTGAAGACTTCTGCAAACACCTGGAAATGTTTTCATGCGCTTTTCCTCAGAATTATCAGCTTAATGAGAACAATAAATTACCAAGAATTTAAATGTGCTCTTTCAAATATATTTTTCACATGACAAGCTAGGGCATTAAGGAAGTGAAGCAAACAATAATGAATCAGATTAAAAAGTTCTTGGTTTTGATAACTTACATATTCAATTCCATACTATGAATCAATTATTTTCTTAACATCTGAAAAGTTTCCCAAATTGTTATGATTCTCAAGCTCGGGAAAAAAACAGAAAAGGTCTTGTCCTACAGACAGTTAATCCTATATCACCATTTCGGTTCCTAAAAAACATAGGAGAGAGTAGGTGCATAGAGTGGTTAATTAAATTAATAAGGATAGAGAAATGAGAACGGCCATAAAAGCAATCAAAAATAAGAAAGCACAGGGACATGGAGGCATCTCACCTGAGCTTATAAAGTACGGCTCAAAAAAATTACACCGGATGATACAATGGATATTTCAGAAAGCCATAAATGGAGAACAGCTCCCAAAGGAATGGACAGAGGCATATATGACAACTATATTTAAAAAAAGGAGATAGAAAACGATGCAAAAACTACAGAGGAATAAGCGTAATATCATCAATGGGAAGATTATAAGGGAAGATACTGCGAGAAAAGATAGAGCAAGCGTTAAAAGGCAAAATCGGGGAGGATCAGGCAGGCTTCACGGCAGGAAGATCGTGCATAGACCATATATACACACTGGATAACTGGTGGAAAAGAAAAAAGCAAAAAATAGAGATATACATTTGGCATTTGTGGACCTGAGAAAGGCGTATGACTCTGTAGCAAGGTCAGAACTATGAGAGGCAATGTACAAATTAGAAATACAGACGAAACTCATAGAAGCTACAAAAGCTCTGTATAAAGAAAATAAAGTGTCCATTAAAATGGGGACAAGAATCATAGGAGACTTCACCACAACAAAAGAGCTCCTGGAAATTTGTTTCACATTTATAACCCTATTCAAAATATACTTGTAGAAAGCCTTGACTACATGGAAAAGAAAATGCGAAGGCGTGGCAGTACCGGTACGAAGCAAATACCTATATAAGTTAAGCTTTGCAGACGATCAAGTATTGATTGCACAGAAAGACCTCAGCTACATGATGAAGAAACTACAAGAATAATATTCCAAGGATGGCCTAGATATTAACCTCGCGAAAACAGAGTACCTGTCTACAAGTAAAGAAGACATAGAATATACATACAGATTGACGACAACGTAACAATCAAAGGAAGGATAAATTCAAATACTTAAGGTTTATAATCACGAAAAAGGCAACAGCAGAGGAAGAAATTAAGCAAAGATTAGGACAAACCAGAACAGCAATCCGACAACTTAACTCAGTATGGTGGGATAGACACCTAAATATGAAGACAAAAGCGCAGATTTATAAAACATAGTAGCAACATAGGTGGAATGCCTGCGAAGATGCTGCAGACGAAATAAAGCAAAGAACATCAATAGAAACAGACATACTAACATATATAGAACGAAAAAGACTAAATTATTTCCCTTGGACAGATTGCAGATCTGTTTAGGAGTTACATAAATTATTCTAACGATAGGGCAATGCTGTATCTTTTATATTTGAACCTCATCAATGACGTGTAGCGGATCTTGTATAAAACACGCCACACTCGATTTTTGTAACAACAAATGCTGTAGTTAAAAATAGTCTATTAGAACTCTTCACTTCTTCAACCTATATTCTCGATAGATATTTTGTAAAAACACAATCGGTGATGTTTTAGTATGTACTTAAAAGACATTTTGTAACTTAGGATTTATAACTAAATTATATGTAAATAGAGAGAATTCCTTAATTATATTGAATCAATTTTATTACTCGACCAGAAATATTTAACCTAAGAGAAAAATTTTACAAATTTCCGTTTACGTTTTAAGAAATTTTAAAAAAATATGTAAACTTTGTGTTTTAATAGTGCAATCCTATATTTTTATAATAGACACTTTCAATTCAAGCCACTTTTAATTTATTAATATATACGAATTTTACTCTGTCATTTTTTACTAATTTATTACATTTTTTACTAAACAATTACATGTGAACAAATGCTGATTCTCAGCTACAGAAGTGGCAGTACTGCTATTACATAAGCAATGTGTGACTCACCTAGAATGTTTTAAATATAATAAAACCTAGTGATTTTACCTAGTTTGACTAATTCTTTTTGATTTTCTCATATTTTAAAGTATTTCCCCAATTTTTCTGACCCCCTTCAATTTTTCTGATTAACTCCAATTTTTTCTGACTCCCTCCAATTTTTTCTGCGTCCCTCCATTTTTTTATTATTATCATTCTGGCTATACAACTCTGCGTGGGTCCTAGCCTCCTCAAGAATTTCTCTCCAGCCGTCCCTATCCATCGCCTTTCTCAGCCAAGCACGTATTCCCATGCTTCTCATGTCTTCATCGATGTTATCAAGGAACCTTGTACTGGGTCTTCCTCTTCTTCTCTGACCAATGGGTCTATCAAGGATCGTTTTTCTAGCTGGGTCATTTTGTTCCATCCGCATTACACGCCCTATCCACCTCAGATGTCCTATCTACCCCACACTATTGTCTAATATTACGCAGCCATGAAAGTTTCTTTCGACCAATCCACCTCTCTCCTTCCACTTTTCCTTGTATTATAAGGCGAAGTAGATGGTATTTAGCTCCTCTAATTATATGGCCGAAGTATTCTGTTTTTCTCCTCTTTATAGTGTTTATGAGCAGACGTTCTGAATTGATCATTTGAAGAACATCTTCATTGGAAGTGTGCGATACCCACGATATCTTTAGGATTCGTCTATAGCACCACAATTCGAATGCTTCTAACTTGTTTAGCATTGTGGTTTTTAACGTCCATGGCTCACAACCATACAATAGGATGGACCACACATAACATTTCAGGACCTTCTTAAGAATATTCATCTACAGGTTTCTGTTGCATAAAACTGGTTTCCAGGTCATAAAAGCCTTACGTGATATTTCGATCCTGGTTATTATCTCTTCATCAGAGTCACAATTTACATTTAACCAGCTGCCAAGGTATTTGAAATGATTTACCCTTTCGATCTCCTCTCCATTAAAAGAAATCAGACCTTGGTCTATATTGATCTTTCCAACTGCCATCCACTTTGTCTTTGAAATGTTGATTTTTAGGCCTCTCCGACAACTTGCTTCACTGACTAGATTTAGTAATGTTTGGAGATCTTGTAAATTTTCTGCAAGAATGGCTGTATCGTCAGCGTATCTAATATTGTTGATTACTTCTCCACCTAGTCTTACTCCCTCTTTTCTGTCATCCAAAGCCTCCCTAAAGATTTCTTTAGAGTACAGATTAAAAAGAGTGGGTGACAAAACACAACCCTGCCGTACTCCACGTTTGATGGATATTTTTTCAGTCGGACAGTCTTCAATTTAGATAGAGGCTACTTGATTGTAATATAAATATTTCAGCAGTCTTATATCATAGTGGTCAAGTCCTGCTGCCCGTAGGCAATCGAAAAGTGTATCGTGTTGTACTCTGTCGAACGCCTTCTCGAAGTCGATGAAACAAACATAAACATTCTTTCGGAATTCACAACTTTTTTGTAATAGAACGCGCATACAGAATAGTGCCTCTCTAGTTCCTAGACCGTTTCTAAATCCAAATTGCTTATTACCCATCCTACTTTCGCATAGAAGGAATACTCGGTTTTGTATAATTCGTAAGAGTATCTTCAGTGTGTGACTCATCAAACTGATTAGTCTAAAATCGCTGCATTTGGTAGGCCTGCTTTTCTTTGGTAATGTTATAAACAATGACTCTAACCAATCATCTGGTATTTTTCCTTCGTTGTAAATTTTGTTGAAGAAAGTGGTTAAGCAGGCAATGCTTTCCTCATCCAAAAGTTTAAGTAGCTCAGCAGGGATTTGATCTGATCCAGGTGCTTTATTGTTTTTGGCTTGCTGTATTGCCTTTTTGACTTCCGAATTCAGTATACTGGGACCTCTGTCTAACTGGTTGTCACAGGCAGTATTTGGAGCATTTTCTTTAGAAGCATCGTCAAAACGGTCAGTGATATATCTCTCCCATTATTTGCACTGTTGTTCGTGATCACAAATTTTTCCGTCTGCGCTTTTAAGTATGTGAGCATTTTTCTGTTTTCTAATTCCGGCAGAATATTTAAGTTTCTTGTGGAGGTTGAAACTGTCATGCTTTTTTTGGAGGTCTTCTATTTCTTTACATAAATTCTCAAGCCAGGATTCTTTGGCTTGCTTAATTTTTCTTTTTATGCGTCTGTAAAACTACGTCTACAAACTGTCTACTATCTATAAAAATATGATCAATTTGGTTCTGTGTGAGTCAGTTAAAGAATAGTCTTTTAAAAAGTTTGCTATAAAATCTAAATTTAAAATCGGATAATCATTGATAACTTAGTTACACATTAAATCTTATGTTGTGTGCAGAAATAAATAGACTTCCGATTTTCATTATGCTTGGTCACTAAATATAAAATATTTGGGTACCTAATAGGATTTTCACTCTTAAAACACAATGTGATTTTATTAACAAAACATATTTTTAACTAATAATTCATCAACAACTGAAATGTTAATATTTGTATGGGTAGGTACTTCTTACAACTGATTTTATATGGAACTTTAAACTGTATTGCAGAAATCTGGATCATTTCTTAGCAACATTAAATTTGAATAAAAGAGTTTTCCTAAAATTATACTAATCTTTCGAGATATTTTATTTCACTGTAGGTTTTCAACTAGTTGTCAAATTTTCTACAACTCTATAGAAGACATTATTAATGTTGACTTCCCATGTCTTAACATGCATCTTCTTAAAAGTTTTGACCAGAGTAGACGAGACTGTATGACCTAATTAACACCTTTAAATCAAATGGTATTTTTTTCGTAACAAGATCACGACGATGCAAAAGACAATGATTGCTTTTTCATATGATACAATATTCTTTATTTTTGATCATATGCCTTTTATTTTGCTTTTCGTAGCACCAGCGTGCTCCTGGATCCTTTGTGACGCTTCCACGGAACCGGAACCGGTTGTCTATAAGTCAAGTAATAAGCATGTAATTGTCCAAGTTAGACTGAAAAAGTTTCGAAGTAGCAATAAAATGAAGCAGAAAAAATGTAAATAAATTAATCATAAACATTGTCAATAATGGCAGATAAAATTTGTCGTATCATTAACAAAATATTCCTTGTTTTCTGTTATTGACCTGTTTTTTTATCATTGCTTTTCTCGTTTGACTTCTGCATCTGTTACTGTATCTAGATCCAAACCGGACAACCATCCCAGAGGTACTTTTCAGTGCGTCATTAATTATGACGTCATAGAATGAATTAGGTGTGTCGAGAATTATTTCATATAATTATTGAAGAATCTGACAGATGCCAGGATCGTACTTAGCCACAGGTGAAAAGCTTGTGGAATTACTAGTATTTTTATTGCAAGGTCATCTGAGTAGATTTGATTATTACAAAATATGTTAAGATATATTTTTTTGTAATGGGGGTAATCCCGTATATTAATAAAAATAAAAAGTAAACAATATTGTTTATTAAATTTATAAATATGGAAATATTTAAAATCGACGACAAAATGATTCATTTATTGAATTTTTGTATCTTCTTCTTCTCAAGGCAATCTGGCGTCAAGGCGTCTGAGCGTCGAAAGTTGGCAATCATCACAGCGATTTTTAATTTTATAACCGCGGCTCTAAATAAGTCGTTATTACATGAGTTACATCTCCTTCCTATGGATCTTTTTCTACGGATTTTCCTTGCATAATGACCTGGAGTATTAGATATTTATCTCCTCTCATCACATGACCCATATATCCCACTTTTCTCCTCTTAATTTTTAGTACTTCTCTTTCCTTATGCATACGTCACATTACCTCAACGTTGGTTATTCCATCTACCCATGAGATCTCTAGTACTCTTTGGTACATCCGCATCTCGAATGCCTTCAGTCTCCTCACGTCAATTTTCTTTAGTGTCCACGCTTCCATACCGTATTATAATAAGGATAGCACATAGCACCTCAGCAGTCATATTTTTAACTTAAGGTTTAAGTTTCTACAGCAGAGAAGCCTCTGTATTCTTGTAAATGCGCTTCTGGCCTGTTCGATTCTGATTCGTATTTCTTGAGAGCTGTCATTGTTTTCATTAATAGTTGTATATAGGTATTTGAATTCTCTTACTATTTCAACAGGCTGATTCTGTACATATATCTCACAAATGTCCTGAGTTGTCTTTGTTATTATCATATATTTCTTGCTCTGTTGAGTGATGGTTGGAAGTTACACAAAAAAGACTGTTTTCAAAAATTTATTACTATAAACTTATAAATTAATTACATAAATAAAATATAATTCTAATCATAAAAACTATTTATTCACTAATTCGTAATAATAATAGTTTATTAAAAACACTGAAAAGTAGAATTTGAATATCAGTGTAATAGAAAATTATAGAAAAATACTGCCAGTGAAGAGTTTCCTTCAGGATATATCCTTAGACGAATTCATGGTGAAATATTTCGGCCATAACCTAGCAAAACATTAATTAGAGAAGAAATTTCTAACGCCTCAGCAACACGCTGAAATAAACAGTAAATAAAACAATTTTATTTTCAGGGTAATAAAATACTTAATTAATAATTAAATACTTCACGAACAGCAGAAATTGGTAATAATGTTTGTCCAGCTTCCTTTTCCAATTGAAAATATCTAAGTAATTTTAATATTAGTACTTGTTCGTTTTCCGTATATATTGTCATCTTGGCCTTACACAAATACAAATAAACACCCAATACTATGTACAAATACTGACCTGAACGACAGCCGTCACTTGCTGTTCAACACTTCGAAATAATGGCCAGCATGGACGAAGTTTTACGTCAACTGTCAGTAATAGGCGTATTTGATTGGCTAGAGAAAGCGCGCATTTAAATATCAACGAATCAAACGTAGGTTAGGAAAGAACCGCTTATGTATGTAAGCTTATTCTAACGCTGCAATATAGTTCTGTTTAATCACGGAACTACCGCTTTTTCCGTCACACCCAACTTAATGCATTAGAAAGAAATCGAAAAACTGTGACGCACTGAAAAGTACCTCTGGGATGTTCCTAATATTTTCTTTTTTAATGTGCCAATATTGTAGTAGCGTGGTTTGACCTTTGTGATATTCTTTCTTCAAACAAAGATTTATCGAGAAGAATTTACAAATTAATCTCTGTCGCTATCGGAAAGCTAACATTCACGACTTTTGTGAAAATTGTCAAACAGTGGTTAGGACAAATTTACAATAATTTAGTAAATGAAATATCCGTATCTCTGCAATACAAAATACGTTACAATAAATAATATGATGTAAGCTTTGTGAAAACTAAATATCTCATCTCAAAATCTACACCTTCTATTATGGTCTGAACGAAGCTTTTCACCAACATTTCCACGCGTTTTGAAACTACACACCGTTTTTGACAATGCTTTTGTTAGATTTTTCTATTGACTTAAATCTTTATGGTTGATTTTATTATATTTTTTGTATTGTTAGTTTTATCTATTTTCCTCTATTGTTATTGTAAATTAGGTTTTGTTGTCAAAAATGTTATAAAAAGATCTCATTACTAATTTTTTGTAAACTTTTAAATAAACAATTTAACTTGATTTGTTTTTAACTTTTATCCACTTTACCTTTTAATCTAGATCACAGTTCGATCTGGAATACCAGTGCGAGATATTGGTGAAGCTACAGACTCACCCTGTACGAGGATAGATTGATATTAAACTAGCCATTGATAGGTGGCGCTACTTGATACCAAATTGGTTTCGGTGTTGACATTTGCCATTCATGACAAGACGTCTGTCAAAATTTTAAGTTTTAAAAACAATTAGTTTGGTTTTGCTCGATGGGTTTTTACCACGGTTCGTAGACTTACTACGGTTGCTTCTTCCGCCTAACCAATGAACATTAAGCCCGAAACTGTACTCTCGTGACGTAATTCTTCCCCTTCAACCAATCAACACTGCAATCGACCTGCCCTCTACATTCAGTTTCAATCGCGAATAAATGGGTTTTGTAATCTTGTGTACTCTGGTGACGTAACTCAAGCATCCCCACCCCAGTCGGAAGAGGCAACCGTAGTAAGTCTACGAACCGTGGGTTTTTACAGCCGTCAAAAGCAAGCAAACTTTGTGTTTTCGGAAAAATGGAAAAAGTCGAGTATCGTTCGGTGAGGTTAAGTTCCTCCACAAAAAGAGTAAAACGAATGTGCAAATCAAAGCCGACCTGGACAAAGTTTATGGTGAGGTTGCACCTTCTTTAGCTACAGTAAAATTTTGAAAAGCTGAATTTGTTCGTGGTTGTACGAGTGTTTTTGATGATGAGCGTCCCGGGAGGTCAAATGAAGTCACCACGTCGGAAATGATCAACAAAGTCCATGACATGATTATGGCAGATCGTCGAATTAAGCTCCGCGAGTTAATAGAGGTCCTAAACATTTCCTACAAACGCGCACACAACATCATTCACCATCATTTGGACATGAAAAAGCTATCCGCGCGATGGGTGCCGCGTTTGCTGACAATCGATCAAATGCAAAAACGTGTGACCACTTCGGAGACGTTTTGGATATAATACGGCGCGATCCGAACGATTTTTTTCGCCGATTTATCACCGTTGATGAAACCTGGGTGCATTATTACATACTGGAAACCAAAGAACAGTCGAAACAGTGGCACAAACGCGGCGAAGGGCCGCCGAAGAAGGCAGAGTGCATATTCGACTGGCAAAGTGATGGCGACTGTTTTCTGGGATGCGAAGGGCATCATCCACATCGACTACTTGGAAAAATCAAAAACAATCAATGGTTAATACTACGCAGCATTATTGGATCGATTCGATGCCGAATTGCGTCGAAAACGCCCCGGTTTGGAACGCCAAAAAGTGCTCTTTCTCCAAGACAATGCACCGGCTCACCGATCGGCCGTCGCCATGGCAAAATTACACGAATTGGGCTATGAATTGGTTGAATACCCACCGTATTTCCCAGATCTTGCCGCCATCGATTTTTTCCTGTTTCCAAACCTAAAAAAATGGCTCGGAGGACGCCGTTTCGCAACAAATGATGTGATGAAAAGTCGTTGCTGAAACTTCGGCCTATTTTGAAGAGCTCGAGCAAAAGTACTATTCGGATGGGATAGAAAAATTGGAACATCGTCTTAGTAAGTGTATCGAGCTAAAAGGAGACTATGTTGAGAAATAAATCGATTTAATTTCAAAAAACTTGTTTTTTCTATCAAAGGCTAGTTTTATATCAATCCACCCTCGTATATTGACTAGTTATCCGTATTTTTGTTGTGTTCAAGATATTTTCTCCACAGGTGTTTTTTCTTCTTTCATTTCGTTATTCCACCAAGGTGTTTGTTTTCTTCCATTTTTTTTATTAACCGCAAACATTTCTTCTGCTGCTGTCATTATTGTTTTGAACTTTTCCTATAGCTCTTCTAAGTTATTGTCTATTGACTGGGTAATGACAAATTTTTCTGAGATTTATCTTGATATTTCTTTTTACTGTTTTATTTTTGTTTTTTCGTTTTCTTTCTTCTTCTATATGGTTGTCGTTACTAAATAATAATCACTGCTTGCTTCTTATCCTCTTTTCACGTAAACGTCTTTCATTCTCTGAATCTTTTTCTGCTCTTGTTGTTCAAATTAGGAAATTAAAAAAAAAGACGAACTCAAAAATTTAATAGAATATTTTAATGTTTAATTGTAGGTAATTTATTATTTAAAACTAATATGACAATAAATTATCAAACATTACAAAATAATAAAATGACATACTTCTATGAAGTATGAAACTTAAAACTTTCTTGGATCACGAGTAAATCAGACTATTAAATGTTCAGCGGATATTTCACAATACATAATTCATTTACCATCAAAAGTAATACACAGTTGCCTTGTTTATTAGCTAGATTCGTATAAAGTACTTAGATTTTTTTACCTAGTAAATCACAATGTAAAAAGTCAAGAAAAAAGGATAGTTACCCAGACAATCTTCACAAAATTATCTATGGTTTCAATCAGGAATCCAAAATATTATAAACGCCCATCAATTCTATGCAATACATCTCAAAACCATGCCAGCTTGATGTTAATCTAGCCGTTCATAGATGGCGTTACGTGAAAACGAATTTTTTTTAAATTTCTATGTGATTCACGAAGTTATCTGAATAAAATTTTGTCTAAAACATCTGTTTTAGAAAGTTGTGTGCACGATTTGTATCCAAAATATTAATTACTGAACATATCTAAACCTTTTTCCTATTTCCATATTCCTATTATATCTAAGCCAAAAATTTGAACGTTCAATTACCAGAAAAGAAAATTATGACATTGGATCTTATTGATTTATTACATCACCAAAAAGAACAATCATTAATGTGGTGGCTTACTGTGAGATCCAAAAATAGCATGATCTGGAATATTTGTATTACAATCTGTTTACCTACACTTTGCATACGATTAGATCCGAAAAAAGAAACACATGAACGTTTCGGATGTTGTCGATCATCATGGCAATCTGTATTTTGCAAACTGCTGCTCTGAAAAGATTTGTGGTTGTTGTGTTGAATCACGTACGTAGATTTTTCAGCCAGGAAATCCTTCGCCTTTCTGGTCCTCGGTGCAGAGTGTACTGCAGAACCATAAACGTCGCACAGAGTGGCATTTTACATAAAAATCTGGCCAAAACGAAAATTTCAAAAACTAGAATTTCGTACCGATTCTTGTCCCCAAAGCAGGTAGTCATCTGGCAATATCCCCTCCCCAAATAACCTAACCAAACAAATTTGACAGCTGTCACTTTTGGCGTTTTGACTACGTTTAGTTTTGACATTTTACTACACTTTTTTGTACGATTTATGATCTTTATTTTTATAATTCAAGTGATTTTTGTAATAGCGGCAGTTATGAATATGGCAAAGGAAAGTAAGTACTCAATATTGAACCATTTTTTAAAATATTACCCCTCTAGAACTTCAATCAAAATTAATCCAATTTTTTAAACAATTTTCAATATAAACGAAAGTTTTTAGTTATTCTCTACTCAACTATACTGCATAAGAGTTATTTCATAGTAAAGATTAGACTATCTACTTTCATAAACAGTTTTCGCAAAAATAAATACAAAAGAAAATACTATCAGTAGTACAAGCTGATTTATAAATCCAAATATACAAAAATATTTGAAAAAAATAGCACTTATGTTTTTTGGCGTGCACTTTGAATCACAGATTACCTTAAACCTCTAGCTCTTGCGTTTATAAAGGAAGTAGCCATTATATTCATTAATTTTAACGTTCTTCAATTGTTTTTTTTTTATTTTTCATTAAAATATTTTTTTAATTTTTATTATTTCTTGAATTCGCATTACTTCTTATATTTATAATTAACCTTCCAGTAAACGCGCGGACTGCATACGTAATCCATTGAATTTTATAATATTGCTATTCAGACTATACTGTATATAAAGTTGCCTATCTCCTTATACCTTCAGGGCATAGTATAAGGAACTCTTTTAGTATGCGACTGTCACTTAATGTGTGTAGGTGTAAAAAATAGATTGTGTTCTGTTACCATTGTAATCCACGCGTTTACTTACGTAACCCTAAAGTAAAAATTATATTTTGTATTCGGCGATTCCTCCAAGAAAAATGTACCTTGGTAACGTACGTTCCAAAAAAAAATATAAGGTCGTATAAGCTGTTTCAACCATACACCATGATGACAGTATTGATCCTGAAACATAAAACAGGAACAAACCCGAAATAATAAAGGATTACAATAAAACAAAATTTGGTGTGGATCTGGTTGACCAGTTGTGTGCACAATATGATGTTTCCAGAAACTCTCGGCCTTGGTCACTTACCGTGTTCTTTGATTTATTAAATATATCAGGAATTAATGCATTTTCCCTGTATAAGGCTAATAATGTCACTGCATCACTCCCAAGAAGCACTTTTCTTCAGGACATTTCGTTTGATTTAATAAAACCACTGAAGTTAAGACGACTAGACAACACTCATACATTAACAGAAAGAAAATAAAAAAAGTTTTTTAAAAATAAATAAGGAAACTCTTAAAGAAGTTCCGACTCGATCTTCGGTCCTTCGGCGTTGTCATATTTGTAGACGAGCAAGGAATAAGAGCACAAGAAAATGGTGTAGCAGCTGTGATCAATGGACTTGCCCAGGACATTTAAAGCAAATATGTGTACATTGTGCCGAGATACAACAGAACATGCAATCTGAATCAGAGTAAGATGTTATATTTAGGATATTATAGAACCTAGTTTGGTTCGTAATGTTTGGTTATAGGTAACTTAGATTTATAGTATTTGTTTTTTTAATTTTCTTTGTATTTTTTTTATTTTTTTTTGTATTTTTTTTTTATTTTTTTTTTAATTTAATGTAAGCACATTTTAATTATAAAATAAAGCTAATTATAGATTGCAGTGGTATTATTAAAACCTCATTAAAACAATAACACTATTTTCAAATAATATTGCTTTTCAGAGCTCCAGTACGTATGGATTACTAATTTAATCCACGCGTTTAGTCACGTAAGAAAATAGAGCGCATGTACTTAAGGGTTAAAGGGATGATATTTATATAGGTATATATTGAATTAGAATTTTATAGATGAAAATCATTGAATATCTACCTCTTCCGCATGGTTTCAGTAATAAAACTTACTTCAATAATATAATAATTAATATTCCAGGTAGATATTCAATGATTTTCATGTATAAAATTCTAATTCAATATATACCTATATAAATATCATCCCTTTAATTATAAATATAGGAATTAATGCGAATTTAAGGAATAAGAAAAATGCAAAAAAATAATTTCAATGTAAAATAAAAAAACAATTGAAGAACTTTAAAATTACTCAATGTAATAGATACTTCTAGTATAAAAGCCAGTAGTAGAAGGTTCAAAAGTCCAAAAGGTATTTCAGATTGAAAATGCAAGTCGTCAAAAACCATAAATGCTATTTTTTCAAATATTTTGTACATTTGGATGCATTGTGTTTAAGAACTTAGCTTATACTACTCACATTATTTTCATTTTTATTTAATTTTGTGAAAACTTTGAAAACTGTTTATGAAAGTATATAGTCTAATCTTTATTATGAAATAAATCTTAAGCAGTATTCGATGGGTAGAGAGTAACTAAAAGCATTCGTTTATATTGAAAATTATACCAAAAATTGGTTTAATTTTGATTGAAGTTCTAGAAAAGTAATATTTTAAAAAATAGTTTAATATTGAGTACTTACCTTCACCTGGCTTATTCAGGCTATAGCGTCAGCCATAGCGTCACTGGCAAAAGTGACGCTATTACAAAAATCACTTAAATTATAAAAATAAAGATCAAAAATCGTACAAAAAGTGTAGTAAAATCTCAAAACTAAACGCAGCTAGAACGTGTTAGGAAGTGACAGCTGTCAAATTTGTTTGGTTAGGTTATTTGGGGAGGGGATATGTATTACCAGATGACGTCACATATAACTACTTGCTTTAGGAACTAGAATCAGTTCGAAATGTTAGTTTCAGCTTTCAGCAATCAGGAGAATAAAAAATAAAAAAAAAATGTTTGTACATTGGTGAATTAAGCTCGGAAGCAAATACTATTTACTCGGAAAAAAACTGTCCGCTGTCATCATTCAAAGATTCGGCAAGTGAAATAACATTAACCTGCGGATAACTGGGAAATAGATCGGTCTTAGATCGATCCTATGGCCATGTGCAGTTATACTTTCAGAACACATCAAATTTTGAAACAATGCCGCGGTAAAAAATATATTAATAAATTGATTTTTGTACGTAATATTGTTATGATTCCGGTGTAAAGAAAAAGTATACTTTAAAAGTTCTGTAAAGTATTGTGAAATACCGCAACAGCGAACAAAAATAACAAGAAACTTAAGTAAAAAATTTCAGTGTAACAGTACAAAAACCTATTCCCTTTCTACTTGTTGCTCGAATTTTTGCAACCGTCTTCTTCTTATTATCTCCTCCTGGCTAATCGGACCTTCCTCAACCAAACGTTCCTCGTTAACCGCCTTCGAAGTGGTCGGTTTATCAAACTCCGACTCGCCGGTGCTTGTCTCTCCGGCACTCGTGGAAACTTGGGCGTTAGTTGTAGGAGCCACTTTAGCAACTTTTGGCGTCTCGGACTGTGTGGGAGGGTTGTTCCAAGCTGGAGTATTCAAAAAGGGCATCGCTGAGGATGTGGTAGAAACGTTTGGCGTAATATGAGAAGTAATTAGCACCGTGGTGCTGTATTGTTGCATCATTACGACTGCTGCATCCAAGAGCATCTAAAAATAGAAATATTGACAAATTAATGTTGGGTATTTTGTTATAAATCAGCTGTGCGTCATCCAATTTTGAGGTGACCTTTTCGCACACAGTTACCATATTGCCGGGAACGTAGGGAATTATGAAATGATGAAAATCATACAAATTCATTATGACAAAATTGTTGCAAAGAGTTATTAAAAGAACCGATAAGAAAGAGAGACAACTGGATGACCGACGAAATACTCGGCAGGATGGACCAAAGACAAGCCAAGAACAAAGACAGTCACAATTACAAGATTATTAACAATGAAATCAGAAAAATGATAAGAGAGGCAACACAAACTTACTATGAGGAAAAATGTAAAGAGATAAAAGATCTTCAGAACAAATACGACCTATTCAACCTACATAAGAAGGTTAAAGTTATGGCAAGGTTGCAAAAAAGAAACCACAACACAACTCTTTTAGATAAAATTGGACATACTATGATAAAAAACGACGAAAAGCTAAAACGATGGAGGGATATATGGAAGAGCTCTTCGACGACGAAAGAGGAAACCTACAAGACATATCTTTCGAGTACAGAGAAATAAGTATAGAAATTACAAAGGAAGAAATATTGTATGCACAAAAGAACACCAGAAACGGAAAAAACCCGGGGCCAGTTCAACTGCCTATTGATATCCTTAAAAGCCTGATGTCTCACACACTTAAAATGTTTTTAAAGATCACCCATAAACGCATTTACCAGGTACTTGATATGGAGATTGAAGAAACCCAATTTGGATTTCGTAGAGGCGTAGGTATCCGTGAAACTCTCTTTGCATTCAACATACTAATCCAGAGATGCTTAGATGTGAACCAAGATATGTACGCCTGTTTCATAGATCACAAGGCTTTCGATATAGTCCGCCACAAAGAGCTAATGGACGTCCTCAAAGCAAAACAATTTACAATGACCTTCGAATTATAACAAATCTATATTATAAACATCAGGCACGAAGAGTTCGAAATTAAAAGAGGAGTGTGACAGGGGTGTGTATTGCCACCACTGCTATTCAATACATACTCTGAAGAAATTATGAAAAGAGCTCTTGAGGGAGAAACAGCAGGAATAAAGGTCAATGGAACACCAATTAACTACATTAGATACGAGGACGATACTATCATAATAACAGACATCCTCTAAGACCTCCAACAATACAATGATTCATTCAATACAAACTTCAATAAAATGAGAAAGGTACTTTGTACAAGAGAACTGAAATTAGACTTGAGAGTTACCTTGGCAAGGTGTTATATTTTCTCGACTCTGCTTTACGGGATAGAAACATGGACACTTAACGCGTCGATTACTAAAAAGTTGGAAGCATTTGAACTATAGGTGTATAGAAGAATCCTGAAGATATCATGGACCGAGCATGTAACAAACAACGAAGTCATGAGTAGAGTCAACAAAAGAATGGGAATATTAGAAACCATCAAGACACGAAAGCTGCAGTACCTGGAGCATGTTATGCGTAATGAAAGATTCAACATACTTCAATTAATTATACAAAGAAAAATCCAGGGCAAGAGAAGTGTAGGAAGGAGAAGAATATCATGGTTGCGTAACTTGAGGGAATGGTACGGGTGCACATCAATCGAACTATTCAGAGCGGCAGCATCTAAGATCAGAATAGCCATCATGATTGCCAACCTCCGTCGCGGAGATGGCACGTAAAGAAGAAGAAGAAGAAGAAGAAGAAGCCTCTATCCAAATTGAAGATAGTACTGAAAACCTACCCATCCAACGTGTGGAGTACGACAAGGTTCTGGTTTTTTAATTAAAACCAATCTTTTTAATCTATACTCTAAAGAAATCTTTGCAGAGGCTTTGAACGGCTTATCGCTGACGGTACAGCCGGTCTTATAGAAAATTTACAAAATCTCCAGACATTAACGAAGAGAGTTACATTGTGGAAGTAAACAATAACATTAAGAAAATTACTATAAAAAAAGTCAAATATATCAAAAACTCATTGTCGATAGCTTATCTATATTTATGAATTTTCAATAGTAATTTTCATTGTAGACACATTCTTTGGAAAATCAAACAGATCATTATAAAGTCATCAGGAGAATCGAATCAGTTTTAATCCCCATTGTCCACGCAAAGCAAACATGTCTCTTTGTCGATTTGGGTACTGGCATTAGACTAAAAACTTGTTGGCCAAAACTATGAAAGCTCAGTTCTATTTTATTTTCGCAAGCGGATGAAAGTACCTACATCATGGAGCCGTTGCCAATATCTGTCGTGAATTTCAAACAGGGTATGATTCTTAGTATGCAAGTAAAACTTGTGATGTTAAATACATTGAACTATCATCTGAAGTTAAAAAATGGTGACAACTTGACTACTGTGGAAAAAGTTTCAAAAATGTGCGGTGTGAGTGTTAGCAAAATGTATGACATCCGAAGAGGCCTAGCAAGGCAAACTGAAACCGGTAAAAAAAAGAAAGAAAAACAGTTTCCAGTCCAATTCACGTGAGAATATTTACAATGAGGGAGTGAAATCTCGAATAAGGAAAATTGTCCATGATTTTTTTTTTAAAACATACCACCAACTGCGATAGCATAATGAATAGAGTGAAGGATAATGAAGCCTACCAGCTTTCTTACCTTTCGTAGGCTACTAAATGACATGGATTTTCAATATGGTAAAAGAGGTCGAGATTCGATAACGATAGAAA
This sequence comes from Diabrotica undecimpunctata, assembly GCF_040954645.1. Taxonomy (NCBI): domain Eukaryota; kingdom Metazoa; phylum Arthropoda; class Insecta; order Coleoptera; family Chrysomelidae; genus Diabrotica; species Diabrotica undecimpunctata. Next base: position 8,702,466 of record NC_092808.1, on the reverse strand, counting down.
GAAAAGATATCATATCCTGGAGGCACAAGTACCTCGGACAAATAAAAACACTGAGAAAGAAGGATAATGTAAACCTTGTGGCATGGACCGAAGTAACTTTCTTGGTCAAGAAGGGAACCGATGATTACCACGACGAAATGGACGGGGATCTATATGAAGAAGGATTTGAAAAGACGTTAATTCCAAACTTGCCGAAAGACAAAGAAAACGTCGTTTTGGATAACGGGTCATAACACTCTCGCAAATTTGATTTCCCGAAAAAGTTGCGGAACAAAAGGCAAATGAAGGATTGGCTAATCAAAAAGAACATTTTCTTCGAGAAAGATTGCCTAAAAAGTGAATTACTGGATACTGCGACCGCATTTAGAGACGAGTACTACAAGTACAAAATTGAAACAATTGCGGAAAAATATGGCGTTAAGATTTTGAGACTGCCGCCTTACCATTGCGAGCTGAACACGATTGAGATGGTGTGGAATCAAGTGAAAAGGTATGTGGCTTCAAACAACGTCGATTTTAAAGAAAAAACGGTAGAACGGTTGATAATAGAAGCTTACGCGTATCTAAAAAGCATAAATAATAAAAACCACATCAAGAAAGTAGAAGAAAAAGTGTTTGCGGTGGATAATTTGTAGAAAGATATTCAACTGCTGATAATTAATATAGATGATTCAGAAGATGAGGACGAATTTGATATGGATTGCGATTAGTATTAATTAACGAGAAATATCTCAAATGTAATGCTCATTTATTTGTTTTTTTAGTACTGTACGTACAGTACATTTGTTTTTTTTTTGGTTATTCATCGTTTCACGCGCACGATCGTTTCTCGTATCCCCTTCGTATTGCACACAGCGAATACATACAGTAGTAATGTACTGTTTAATATTAAGGAACATATACAATACACCATTATAAAGTTGCCCAAGTTAAGGTTGTTCCACGCGAATCTGTTTTTTGTGCTTTTGAGTGGCCATTAAGTACGAAGTTTATGGGTTAACATTTAATGTTTCAATGACGACAGTAATTTCGTGTAATAATTCTGAGATATTATTAGTTGAATTATGAGGTTTAGGTCATTTAGTTGTACTACAAGGTGAAGCACTGAAAAACTTAATTGTTGAAAAATACATGGCATAGCAGTGCTTTCGTAGATAGTCTTTTAATTTTAAAGGTTTAAATGAAGTTTTTTTAACATCAATTGTTTAATGTACAATGGGTAATGAGAAAGAAAATCCATTACTCGAAACAAACAAAAAATGGTTTATCAAAAAACAGTTAATTAAATTAGAATTATTTATACAGTGGGCAGCAAAAAGTCAAGATTACCTGTATATTCCTCAGGCACTGTATCCTAGCCTCAACGTTATCCCTCTCTGTTCCCTCCATCCTTTGCAACTCTTCCGTCGACAGTGACTCGAAAACTGTTTGGGGTGGCATTGGCGGTGGAGGTAAGAACGGCACAAAAGGAAACGGCGGGAAAGCGAACGGCGGCAAATTAACTTGAGGTGGGACTTGCGGGGGAACTGTCTGTTCAGCTCCGCCTTCTGCAGCTGGTCTTGGTGGTTGTTGTGGCGCTTGGTTCTCTGCATTGGGTGGTTGGAACATTTGGAAAGGGTTCTGTGCGGCAAAAAAGGGATTTATAAAAGGATTTTGTACGTTAGGTTGTGGTGGTCTAGGGGCTTGTGCAGGACGGGAATTGTTGTTTGTGGGGTTGTGTAGAATGTTGAGCCGGCAAGTTGGACAAGTTTGTTGCCGTTGAAACCTATGTAAATCAGAAAAAGAATGATCATGGTCAAATTATTACTAGCACTGTACATATGGTATCATTATGTAACTAAGAGATTTTATAGGTTTTATAATTCAGTCAGCCATTGCATATGTATATATAAAAATGTAATAAAATGTACTAACCATGAACGCAAACAAGCCGTATGAAAAATATGATTGCAGGGTAGCTTTTTGGAGGCCGTCGTCATCTCCTCCCGGCAGATAATGCATACATTGTCAGCAGCTTGCAGTTCTTCTGGGGTGGCATCGGGGTACAAAGTATTCATATTATGAATAGCTCTTCGGGACAAAATTACATCGCTGAAAGCTTTCTTGAAGTTTCTAATTGTATAATACATCGGTCTGAATGCAAACAGCGGTAAAGTATATATCCTGTATGTATAAATAAAGTACATGTTAAAATTACACATTCAACAATATTTCTACTAATCGAATTACTTATATATCACTGTACACTTACCTAACCATGATTGCGACGAAAGCGAAATATAAAATAACCTTGATAAGTCCCATCACCAGTTCGGTGTATAAAAGAAATACTGCTTTGTTGTCCCAAGGGGTTTCGCTGTTCAGGTCAACTGAATGCAATCCATACTTAATAGCGATGTTGATAACAACGGTAAGAAGGATGGCGTATTCAAAACCGAACACTAGCTGGACAGATGCACCTTTGGATACAGTTGAAAGGTAAGCATGTTGGATAAAATGTAAATCTAAGGATCCTAAGAGTAGAAGTAGGGAGAGGACTCGAATATGGAAAAGCCAACTTATTACTGGACTCCTTTCCATCTAAAAAATAAACCTACAGTGAGATACAACTCATAAAAATATCTACTATATACTACATAAAATGGTTTGTGTCCAGCACCGAAGGTGATTTGGTGGCTATATTAGAACTACCTGCAGTATCATATGACATATGTGATGTTGAGTTTAAACGTAGCAGACAGCAGCATATAGACAAATATGAAGATAGGAAACTAAAGAAACTGAAGAAAAAACATTATTACACTTGTGTTGATAGACATTACTGGTAGAACCAGCTTATGCAACTAAAATACTGATATAATAAAAATAATAAATAGTGTAATAGATCTCATACAAAAGCACAAATACATTCACACTGATGTTTATTTTTTGCTATAAATAGGATCATAGACATACAATTAAATTATAGTAAATAGATGGATTTTAATAAAACAATTGATATTAATAAATAATACATACAAAATGTATGAAACCTGTAGTGAAAAGAACTTTTTGGTATCCATGGTAAATAATATCTGTTGAACATAATGTAGATTGTAGAAAAAAAAATTCATCTTTCTGTTGATAAGTTTTTAAACTGGTTCAATGTACACTACCAAAAACTAGTTGCCCCACCTTACTGTGGTTATATATATCTTTTATTATCCACAACATGATTTATATAAAATATATCAGAACTAAGTATGTGATTGAAAAGTCTTGAGCATGTTTGTGACCCAAAAAAATACAGATAAATCCTACTAGCAAGGACATATTTTTGTTGTTTTTCTTTACATTTGCATTAATACTTACATAATCAACTCTATCCTCTGCTAACCAATGAAAAGATTTCAAAAAGAGTAATAATGTAAAAAGAGCTACAAACTTTGGATTGAAATCATCTCTAAAGACAGTGAAAGCCAGGCATGTTTCAGTTACTGCATACCAAGATCTTTCCATTAGATGCTGAAATTATAATAAATTAAATAATTTAACAACTAATATTACAGTTTAGTTAATGTATGTTACCTCAAACTCTGTTGTTCTCAACTGACCAAAGAATATCCTTCTCATAATTTTTCCACTTATCCAAACACATATAAAAGCCTGTAGATATATTACCTGAAATACCAATGAATTAATAATAAAATAAAGCCCAAACTATTGTCAAACTACTTACAGCCATACTGGGGTTGGATTTTGTAATGTACACAACAGATGGGTAAAACTGTTTCTTCTGATAATAGGCATTTGCAATGACTACTAACGTTAAGGATACGCTCAACAAAGATATACTAAGCGACCTCATCTTTATTTACATTTAATTACCTAAACTATTGCAATTTTTTTTATATTTTCCCAAATATTTTGATATTGATACACTGACGACAGCTTTTCTTAAACGTCAGATAAGTACACCAATCACTAGCAACAACGTCAGCCGTCAAATATTATCCAAGTAATAAAATGTCACAATTTATGTGATCAAAATGGAAAAATTACTCTTCTTTTCCATAAACATTTTTTTTTAATTATTTTTTTAAACCAATTATCCTGAGACCAATATATACTATATATCTTTGATACTTTTGTAGCCAATTCTTAAATTAATGTATTTATTAAAAATGCAGTAGGTTTCTAACTTCCACATAAAATTGTGGATGGATACAAAATACATCGAGAACCGTGTAATGAAAGATAGGTGGTGAAAATTGTCAAAAAAAGTAAATAAATAAATGTAAATATTGATTTCATTCTGATATGGCTTTAACAAATATTTTGCTTTTAAGCCAAATTGCTGGCTATGTTATTGCCTTTATTTTATCGTTATGTATTGTAGTTCCAATGGCCTGGCATCAAGAAGACTTTAAGTATGATATCCTTTGTATGGTTTAAAGTTCACATTTAGTAACAATACTGTTTTAGGGGCCACTGTTTACTGTTTTCCACCGGAGATTGGCAAGAAACAGATGGTCAACTGAATGTACACTGGGCATCACAGAGCTACTGCAATTATACTATATTTGTAGGTGTATTCCTTTTGCTGGTATCAGTGATACAAATATACAGGTCAGTTACAGCATCCTATCATAATGATAATAGGATTTTTGTTTTTTAGATCAAATTTCTTTTAACTTTTGTATTCATTAATTTCAGATTATCTGTTTTTCTCTACAAAGGGATAGATAGTAGCTTCTTTTCAGCTTTCATAGATGTATTGATGGGAATATTGCTTGGCGGTATGACAATCATTGCAGCCCTTATGATAACATTAGGATTTATGGCATGGTGTCAGAACATGACTGAGAGGTTCCCATCGTAAGTATTGAAAAGTAGACAGTAATTGGATACATGTATATCAAAATTTTAAAAAATTTACTTAAAACTATGAAGTCTATGTATTTCAAAATTTAACACTGATATTAATATCAATTTCATAAAAAAATAATATTGTTTATTTTCTTTTAAACTTATTTTTATACTTTTTTTAGTTGTGAATTAGCAGCAGGGCAAGATATTGATCATGCCGACAAAATCAACACAGCAAACTTTTACATCCAGATGGGAACAGCTCAATTCGGCGTTTGGGGATCGTTTGCTACATGGGTGGGACTTTCGGTATGTGCCCTCCTGAAACTCTGCAGATACCACCAACTGGAAAACATCCGTGTGTCAATGTACAGAGAACGGCAACGTCTCATCAACGAAAACGCTGATTCTCCTGGTAGCAGTCTTGGAAGGGAATCTACCAACACCCAGACAACGGCCACGGCCGAGTGATTAGTTCGTAGTGTCCTGAGGTATCCTTATTTAGTCATTTGCGCTATTATTCATATATCTTTATTGCTTCATAGAAGTTTTTTCCAGTTTCTGACTGATAGCTGATGCAGGGGTCGATTCCCGAGCCCACTAGTTTATTCATCTATAAATTTTTATAAAGTCTGTATCACCTTATAGTACAATTTCAAAATTATTGGCTGAGTTCGTTAAATGTCAAAAAGTTAGTCCTAAAAGTGGTCAGAATCTTTATGAAAAAAAAAATATCTAATTCTGCCACCTGCTTCTAATCCATCAGAAAAGATAACCGTCATTATGAATTACCACTTCTAGCATTGATATTTTTGACAATATTTTGTCATTTATCAATCACAAAACAGTTACTTATACTCAATCAACAAAGAATATCCCTAATTATGTTACTATATACTATTCCAAAAACTAATATTTTTAACATCAATATTGAAATTTAGACTATCATTTTGAAATTGTACCATAAAATTTATTTTGTGCTAAATTCTCCAAATAGTGATGAATTACTTTAAATGATTGTACAGTTTTTTTAACATAAAGTTCCTATGAACTGTTGTGTGAAAGTTATTTCCATATACAGGTCCATATTCTCCATTATTTTAAGTGTAAACACAAACATTTCGCCCCTTAGCTTTGATTTTTCTGACAGAAAATTGTGAAAAGTAAATTCTGAGATATTTGGTCATTGAAATGATATTGTTCATTTATAACAGTACCTCAGTATGGCTTTCTTTCATCTGTGGTTATTACCATAAATTTTATTCTATTTATATTCAAAGTTGCAGCAGCCCTCGTAGCTATCAGACAATATTACTGGGTCATCAGGTCATCTGCATGTTGTTTTTGTCTCATTTTACCAATATACTTTCCCCTAGACCTCTAGACCATCTCTCAATATATATTTTGAGTTTTAAATTGCTGAAATATGATTAAGATAGATATAGTACTTTACTTTATATATTTTATATAGATTACTTTGAGATTAAAATAAAACTACATTTCTGGGAACAATAAATACATTTTAACAATCCAGAAATTGGTTCTGAAGTCGTCAAAAGATATATTTAGCATGTTAATTTTAGCAACAATTCAGTTTATGTAATAAATTTAAAAAAGTCCATATTTGAACCCCCTATATAATCTCTATATTAGTTTTATTGTGATATTTATTATTTATAGAATATTATTTACATTTAAATAAAGTATAAAAAGAATTTAGATTTTGTTTTCTTTTTCTTTTCCGTATTTTTTATGGATGGGATAAAAATTCATATCCATAAATTTTTATGGGTGAGATATTTAGAAAGTCTTTAGCACGTTTGATAAATCCTAAAAGTTAAAGTGATTTTGAAACAACAGATGAGATATGGGGGATGTAGGATAAGCTGGAATCGAGCACACCACCTAGGTCTTTTATCTGAGATACAGAGTCTAAAGGGCAACCATTAATAGTATAGATATGATTTGTAGGAGTTTTATTCCGTCCAAAAACCATTAAATGACACTTTTTGACATTAAGTTCCATTCCATTACTGTCGCACCAATAGCTCAACCGATCCAAATCAAACTGTAGTTTTTGATAGTTACCATCATTCTCAATTTTCAAGTATAATTTTAAATTGTCAGCAAACATTAGGAAAGAAGCAAAGAGGAAACAGGAGGCAATGTCATTAACATAGGTATTGAATAGAAGAGGTCCTAGGTGTGATCCTTGTGGTACTCCTGAAAGTACCTTAATCTCAAACAATTGAAAACCCTGGTGATTTACCTAGCCTTTATAAAGTTTGTGTATACAGCATGAACCTGGAAGCCATCTTAAAGAGATTCTATAAGGAAATCAGTAAATGTCAATAAATTAAGTTCAGTGGAGCGGCTAGAGAGAAATCCAAATTGCTGGCTGTCAAAAACTTTGGGAATACAACTAAGAATGCTAATAGGCCGATAATTGTTCACTTGAGAATTATCTCCAGATTTTAGTATTGGGGTAATAAAGCTAGTTTTCCAGTAGACCAGGAACATCCCTGTCTTTAATGACAGGTTAAAAATGTGAAAAAGAGGTCTAGAAAGTAAAAAGCCAAAGTATGTAAGAAAAGAAGGTGGAAGACCATCTGGACCTGGCCCCTTGCTATCCAAAATGGAAAGTTTTTCATATATAGACGAAATAGAAATGCTAAATTGTGATAGGTTGATGTCTCCTGTTAAAAAGGTTTCATCCTGCAAATCAAAATCTGTGTCACTGTAAGTTTTAGAAAAGTATCATCATCATCATCATTTTGGCTTTACAACCCTGTGTGGGTCCTAGCCTCCCCAAGAATTTTTCTCCAGTCGTCCCTATCCATCGCCTTCCTCCGCCAAGCACGTATTTCCATATTTCTCATGTCTTCATCGATGTTATCTAGGAATCTTGTTCTGGGTCTTCCTCTTCTTCTTTGACCAATAGGTCTATCAAGGAGCGTTTTTCTAGCTGGGTCGGTTTGCTCCATCCGCATAACATGGCCTACCCACCTTAGACGTCCTATCTTTATGTGTTCTACGATATCTGGTTCCTGGTATATCCTATAGAGTTCGAAGTTGTATCGTCTTCTCCAGACACCATTTTCATTTACCGCTCCATAGATGCGCCTTAGTATTTTTCTTTCGAAACATCCTAACATGTTTTCATTACTTTTTGTTAAAGTCCAGGTTTCTGAACCATATGTTAGGACTGGGCGTATTATTGTTTTGTAGAGTTTTACTTTTGTATTTCTTGATATAACTGTAGATTTAAAAAGGAGATTAAGCCCAAAATAGCATCTATTAGCCGTGCAAATTCTGCGGTTTATCTCTGCGGTAGTGTCATTTTCAGTATTGACGAGCGTTCCCAGGTATACAAATTCGTTAACTGCTTCGATGACGTCATTTTCTATAACAAGTGGCCGTAGTGTTTGTGGTTGCGTACCTATTTTCATGTATTTTGTTTTGTTGGTGTTTATTATTAAACCCATTTTTGTAGCCGCTTCCTTTAATGCTACGTACGCCTCTCGTGCTGCGTTTTCCGTTCTCCCAACAATATTGATATCATCAGCATATGCTAAGATTTGCACAGATTTGTTATATATTGAACCGGTAGTTGTGATTTGTGACGTACGTATTACTTTTTCCAAAGCTAGATTGAATAGTATACAGGAGAGTGGGTCTCCCTGACGTAGCCCGTTATTTGTTTTAAAAGGTTCAGAGAGTTCCCCCTGGATTCGTACTTTGCATTCAACTTTTTCAAGGGTTAGTTTGGTTAAACTTACCAACTGATTTGGTACTCCTAGGTCTATCATTGCTCTAAACAATTCTCTTCTATTTACAGAGTCGTAGGCTGCCTTGTAGTCTATAAATATGTGGTGCGTGTCTACACCGTATTCCAGTGTTTTCTCTAGAATTTGTCTTAGGGTTGAAATCTGATGAATTGTTGATTTACCACCTCTGAAACCAGCCTGGTATTGTCCTATTATTCGCTCTGCATATGGTGCCATACGATGGCATAGTATATTGGAGAATATTTTATACGCTGCATTTAGGAGCGTAATTCCTCGATAGTTAGAGCATTCAAAGATATCACCCTTTTTGTGTATGGTGCAAAGTATTCCAATATTCCAATCATTGGGAAGGGACTTCTGTATCCATATTTCTTTTATAAGCTGCTGTAGGGCTATTATGATATCGTGGCCACCTTCTTTATATAATTCCGCTGGGAGATTATCTATTCCGGGTGATTTGTTTCTGGCTAGTTTGTTTACAGCGTCTTTAACTTCCAGGATCGTTGGTGGATCCTCCTCCCTCTCGTCTGCTCCGCTTACCTCGCAGCTTTCGTCTTCCGGGTTTTCTTCTTCCTCTATATTAAGTATCTGGTTAAAATATTCCGTCCATCGGTTTAGTACGTCTGTTCTTGTTGTTAAGAGATCGCCATTTAAACTTCTACATTGATTTGTGTTTGCCTTAAATTCTTTTCTGTTGATGTTAACTTTCTTATAGAATGTTCTGAATTCTTTCTCTCTGTTGAGGTTTTCTATATATTGAAGTTCCTTTTTTAAGTGGTTTCGTTTCTTCATTCTGTGTATTTTCTTTTCTTCTCTTCTCTTTGTCTGGTAATTCTCTATACTTGTTCTAGTTCGGCGGGTAAGCATTTTTGCATAGGCTTCATTTTTTTTCTGTGTTGCGTCTTTGCATTCATCGTCAAACCAGTGATTTTTTCGGGTACAAGTTTCTGTTCCTATTTCATCTTGTGCTGCTGACTCAATATCTTCCCTTATCCTGTTCCAGAATGAGTCTATATCTCTCTGGTCTTCTTCGCCTAGACTTTGATTCCTTAACCTATTGGTAACATTTTCCCAGTACTGTTTTGCAACAGTTGCATCTCTCAGCTTCTGTACATTCCATTTCTTTCTATTTATTTCTTTTTCTTTGTTGGAGTTTGAAATTCTAGCCCTTAGTGTTGAGATCACTAAACAATGGTCTGAGTCTATGTTTGCGCCTCTATAACTTCTGCAGTTTATTATGTCCGTTCCGTGTCTTGAATCTATTAAGATGTGATCAATCTGACTAGTTGTTCTTAAATCAGGGGAGGTCCAGGTTACCTTGTGTATATTCTTGTGTTCAAAATAGGTGCTAGCGACGGTCATGTTCAGTGCTGCTGCTAAGTTTATCAGTCGTAATCCATTATCGCTACTGATGTTGTGTAGGCTATGCCTTCCTATAGTCGGCATAAAAACATGCTCTCGTCCTATTCTTGCATTCATGTCACCTAGCACTATTTTAATGTCATTTTTGGGGCATCTTCTGTAGGCTTGTTCTAGGTCTTCGAAAAACTGTTCTTTAATGTCTTCTAGTTTGTCGTCGGTCGGGGCATGTGCATTAATTAAACTGTAATTAAAGAATTTACCTTTTAAGCGTAAATAGCACATTCTTTGACTGTAGGCTTTAAAATCAATAACTAGGCCTTTTGTTCTTTGGTTTACTATAAATCCCACTCCATCTATGTGTTGGTTTTCATTGCAGCTGTAATATATGGAGTGGGTTCTCTTATCAAGAATGCCTGTTCCCGTCCATCGCATTTCCTGCAGTGCCAAAACATCTACTCTGTACATGTTCACTATGTCTAGTAGAGATGCGAGTGCTCCAGCTCGGTACAGGGTTCGGGTGTTCCATGTTCCTAATCTTAATTCCATTTTTCGTTTGCAGTGTCGTCGTCGTAAGTTCCGTCCGGCTAATAGTCCTTGAGGTTCCGTAACATATGATTTTTACAGGAAGAGGTTGTTAGCCTCTAGCCTAACCCCCAACCTGGAGGGCCAGGGACTCTGTTGGGTTGCCATGCCAGTCTGTTTTGGTTCACGGGTGGTATTTTATTTCCCACCTACCCGCCAGTCCTAGGACTGGTTAGGGCGTTCCCCTATCCACCACCTGGGGACGCGTCCGATGGGCGACAGACAACATCCACACGGATATATTAGTTTTATTGTGATATTTATTATTTATAGAATATTATTTACATTTAAATAAAGTATAAAAAGAATTTAGATTTTGTTTTCTTTTTCTTTTCCGTATTTTTTATGGATGGGATAAAAATTCATATCCATAAATTTTTATGGGTGAGATATTTAGAAAGTCTTTAGCACGTTTGATAAATCCTAAAAGTTAAAGTGATTTTGAAACAACAGATGAGATATGGGGGATGTAGGATAAGCTGGAATCGAGCACACCACCTAGGTCTTTTATCTGAGATACAGAGTCTAAAGGGCAACCATTAATAGTATAGATATGATTTGTAGGAGTTTTATTCCGTCCAAAAACCATTAAATGACACTTTTTGACATTAAGTTCCATTCCATTACTGTCGCACCAATAGCTCAACCGATCCAAATCAAACTGTAGTTTTTGATAGTTACCATCATTCTCAATTTTCAAGTATAATTTTAAATTGTCAGCAAACATTAGGAAAGAAGCAAAGAGGAAACAGGAGGCAATGTCATTAACATAGGTATTGAATAGAAGAGGTCCTAGGTGTGATCCTTGTGGTACTCCTGAAAGTACCTTAATCTCAAACAATTGAAAACCCTGGTGATTTACCTAGCCTTTATAAAGTTTGTGTATACAGCATGAACCTGGAAGCCATCTTAAAGAGATTCTATAAGGAAATCAGTAAATGTCAATAAATTAAGTTCAGTGGAGCGGCTAGAGAGAAATCCAAATTGCTGGCTGTCAAAAACTTTGGGAATACAACTAAGAATGCTAATAGGCCGATAATTGTTCACTTGAGAATTATCTCCAGATTTTAGTATTGGGGTAATAAAGCTAGTTTTCCAGTAGACCAGGAACATCCCTGTCTTTAATGACAGGTTAAAAATGTGAAAAAGAGGTCTAGAAAGTAAAAAGCCAAAGTATGTAAGAAAAGAAGGTGGAAGACCATCTGGACCTGGCCCCTTGCTATCCAAAATGGAAAGTTTTTCATATATAGACGAAATAGAAATGCTAAATTGTGATAGGTTGATGTCTCCTGTTAAAAAGGTTTCATCCTGCAAATCAAAATCTGTGTCACTGTAAGTTTTAGAAAAGTATTTAGCAAATAAATTGGCAATCTCCATGCCAGAAGAGCAAGAAATATTATTATAGTGCATAACAGCAAGAATGTTATTCCTGTTTTTTTTACTATTAAAAAATTTCCAGAAATTTTTAACATCTTTCAGAGAGGATTCAGTTAGAGCAACATAATCAAGATAGCATTGTTCTTTCAGTTGTTTACTGTTAGCTCGTAATAAAGAAAACTCATTATAGTCAGCAAGTAGTTGAGATTTTTGAGATGTTTTTTTAAGTTCTAGAGACAACCAGACAGGAAACTTTTTGCTGAATACTTTTTCAGGGGAACAAAAATATCAATTGCAAGGTAAATTACATCATAAAGCATGTTGATCAATATATCATCCAGACTTTTATTTTTAAACAAATCATCCCAGTTAAATTGTGAAAGTTTGTTACTTTCCGTACACTCATTGAGCGAAAGTCTCTATAAAAGCCATCTCCAATTAATCCTGGCTCATTGAAATATTGAGATTCACATTTAAACCCAAATGAGAGTGGAGAATGATGCCTATCCTCTGGGAGTAGGGCACTTTCAGCTCTAGATACCTCAACCTCTTCATCTTGGACCATGATCTAGATCTAATAAGGAGTTGTTTTCATTTTTAACAGTGTTTACTTGATACAGATTATGAAAGGAACATAAAAATGAGAGGAGTTGAATGGAATCGATTTCATTTGGTGAGGTTCCTGGTAATGGAATAGCCACAGAAGACAATCCATCAATGGACCACTGACAATTGGGAAGATTAAAATCTCCCAGGATACATAACTTATATTATGGATACTTTTCAGCTAGATTATCTACATTTTCAGCAAATTCGACATACTTCTCAATGATACTACGTGGTGGAACGTAGGCAGTTGCAAAGATAAACTTGTCGATGTGGCCAATCTCAATCTTGACAGACAGATGTTCGATATTTTGAGTCGCTGAAAAACGAACATTGGTTATGGTTTTCCGGACAGCTATAAGCACTCCTCCACCTCTTTTGAAGGTACTTGTTTCTGAGGATCTATCTCTTCTACATATGTCGTAGTCAAACATTTGCAGTTCGGCGCTCTTTATGTCATCTGTTTATCATGTTTCATTAAAAACTAAAATATCATATTGTGAGTAAGAAGTATTTTCAAACAGTAGAAGTTTTGTACGTAACCCTCTGACATTCTGAAAATACATCAGCGCTTTTGAAGTCTTGACTGAGGCAGTGGCGGCTGGTGTGGTAAAATTTTGGGTAGGCCAAGCTAGCAAATTACATATAGCTATGTGTAATCAGTGGCGGACCTAGAGGGAGGAGTCATGGGGTCATGCCCCCCCCCCCCCCCCCCGCCGCCCTTAAAAATATTTGAATGAAAACCCACTTATCCTATTGGTGGTAAGACTAAAAGTGACCTTGCATGAGAGAAAAGTAATCACCTTCAAGATCCATGACCTCCCCAAAAAAATTTCTGTAGCCGCCAGTGTGTGTAATACATATTTTTTTTTTTGTTTGAGGGTGGGAATCTTCTAAAGACCGTACCAGATGAATCGTACCTGGCGTGTGTTGAATTCAGAGTACATCTGAACTATCAACGGTACACTCACTATCAACATTACTATTACTGCAACCTGGTAAAGCGTCAGAAAAACTCATTTTTATGTATCTGTTATAAAACGAACTGGCTATTCCAAGAATAATTTTAAAAAATTAACCTCGATCGGCCAAACAACTATTGCAACTAGTAATAACAATAATAGATAACAGTGAAAATTGAACTAATGCTCGGCGATAGTGTTGCCATATATAAGTTGCATACAATCAGGCGATATAGAAATCATGCAAATGTGATTTTTTTTTTCGAATTTTACGAATTTTTTTAAATTTATTTGGGCAACCGTGCACTTGTTTGCAATTGTGTTGTTTGTTTAAAAATACGTTACAATTATAGATTATTTTACATATTTTTTTATCATAATTTAAAAGAAAATTTATATTACAATTCGATATTTACGTTACAAGTGACAACGATGGTCGGCATAGGCCCGATCGTCTGGTGCCTAAACAGCAAGCATAAACAAGACAATATAAATCGTTGTCCGGCAAGCTGCTTAACTTCAAACGCTTTTTGTACGGGGATCTTATGTGAGGTGGGTCGGCCAGTTCCGATCTGGCCTATTAATGATATTAAAAATGCCTGAATACGATTCGATGCTTTCTGTGGTAATATAATAACATAGTTGTTTTAACGGACGCTAATGTATTGAGTGATTTAGTACATTTAAAAGTTATTTACACGTATTAACATAATTTTTGAATATATGTTTTTCAATTTTAAAGCTCTTAAAATTATTGGGTAGTGGATTTGCTTGATATGCACTTCGCTTGTGCCGCTGGTTAATAATCAAACTCCGTGCGAAAACAAAACTGACTTTATTTTGAATTACACAATACATGAATATATAAACGCTTATTAAGTATTATGTCCGCTCGCTCTGAATGCTATATCACCGATCGCGTCTCGTATTTGAGTGCTGTCTGTCATCTTTGGGGTGCCTTAAGGGACTCGCCTTATCTTCACATATGGCATAATATATCTTCCTACGCTACTATGTTGCCGGGTTGTAAAAATGTATAAAATAAACTTAAATTGGATAGAGGCGTGAACATGGCCCCCGCCTTGGCAAACACTGCCAACAAAATCGTCTGCTAATGCTAAATGTTCAAATGTTTAAACTACACTTAGTCCGAAACGGGTAGCGGACACACCTTGGAAAAAGAACGAGTTATGATACCATTGTCTGTCTTTATTCTAAAAACTCTGGCTACACCATCACTGCCGCGTAAAAGTTCTATCACGCGACCTAACTTCCACCTTAATGGAGGTAAATTGTCCTCCTTTATGAGCACTAACGTGTTTTCCGCAACTTCACCGTTAGTAGTAGTCCATTTCGTGCGTTTTTGTAGTTCGGAGATGTATTCTTTGTTCCATCGTTCCCATATATGCTGAGAAAGCTGCTGAATATGCTGGAATTTTGAGAGCCGATTAACTGGAACATGACGCAAATCTGGATCTGGATTGGTAATAAGTCGTCTTCCGATGAGAAAATGTGCAGGAGTTAATGGGGAGAGATCATTTGGATCACAGGATAAAGGATGAATCGGTCGGGAATTTATTATAGCTTCAATCTGCACAAGCAACGAATAAAATTCCTCGAACGTTAAGTGCGCGTTTCCCAAAACCCTATGCAAATGATGCTTAACTGTTCTTACTCCGCTTTCCCACAGTCCGCCAAAATGTGGAGAATAGGGAGGTATGAAGGACCACGAAATATTATTCTTTAGCAAGGATTCTCTTATCGCGGGAGTGTGCTGCTCTAAAAATTTTCTTAACAATTTTAACTCCGAACTAGCTGCTATAAAATTGGTTCCATTGTCGGAGACCATCTTTTGAGGCTTGCCTCTTCGCGCAATAAATCTTTTAAAGGCCAACAGAAATGATTCCTTAGACAGTTCTGTAACTAATTCTAAATGTATGGCCTTCGTACAAAAACAAATAAAAAGACACATGTAACTCTTTATTAGTTTACAACCTCGACCCTTTCTATCGCGAATTAAGAAAGGGCCCGCATAATCTACACCTGTTACAATAAACGGTGGGCCACCTGCGAGACGCTGGGCAGGTAGGTCACCCATTATTGGCTGAATGGATTTAGATTTTAATCTAAAACATTTTACACATTTGTGTACGGTACGTCGCGCTAAATTTCTTCCTGATAACGGCCAGAAAGTTTCTCTTATAGTTGCAAGTAAAAGCTGAGGACCAGCATGCATAAGATCCTTGTGAAAATGATTAAATATTAACGATGTAACTATATGATCTGCCGCTAAAATGATGGGATGTTTTTTGTCATACGTAAACTCGGAATGCTTTAAACGCCCGCCTACTCTCATGATGCCCTGATCATCAAGAAATGGAGATAAATCATTTTGTAAGGTTGGTCCGGCCATTTGAATACTATTTAATGAAATGCCGTTTGTAGTTGGCGCACTACAATCGAACACAACGCGCAAACGTGTCGTCAAAGAATTTTCTTTAATTACTGGATGATGTGGCATAAAATAAAATGTAGTATTTACCCTAAAGTCTGTTGCCGCTTCCGTAATTCTGCATAAACCTTTCATATGTCCTAACTCTTTATATTCCTGGTTGAATTCGCTATTAAAAGTTTTAAGATCATCTTTATTCAACTTACGCTCGAGATTAAAAAATCTATTTTTTGCTTGACAAAATGAATCACCGAGTGAACTTATCGGTTCCTTGAATGGCAATGATACCATGAATTTGCCTGTCGCGTCGCGTTTCACCGTATCTTCGAAATGTTTTTCGCATGCAATTTCTTCGCCCGAGAGTGCAGGTTTTTCATTGAAAACCTCTTCAAGTTCCCAGAACTTACTTAGCTGTTCTGTAACTTCGATTGTGTTTGTGAAATTACACTTAGTTATTCGCTTTTCTGATGCTTTGTTTTGGCTGATATACGGCCCTGCTATGATCCAGCCAAACATTGTTTCTTGCATGAATGGTTTATTTTTACCTAAACTAATTCTATTTGCGCCCAGTATTTGCCAAAATAGATCACTTCCTATCAACAATTCGACCTTTTGTGGTTTATGAAAATAATTATCCGCTAATTTTAAATGTTTAGGTATCTGCAAATCGCTAATGTTTATTTCAGATGCCGGCACGCACCCCGTAATTTCTGGTATTACGAAACAATTTAAAGTTGTATAAAAAGTTATATCGCTACGCGACTGTATATTTATTTCGCATTTGAATCGAACGGGAGATGCAATATTATTTATGCCCATGACTGATATGTTCGCGCTTGTCGTTTTTAATCTAAGTTTATCGCATAAATTTTCGGTCATGAATGAGCTTTGTGAACCGCAATCTAACAAAGCTCGCACTATGTATGCCTTACCTTGGCCGTCAAAAATATTAACTAATACTGTGGACAGTATAGTTTGATCTGCAGCGCTCACTGCCGAAACTGACAAATTGGTAGTTTTTAAACTACCTTGTATATTATCTGCAGCTCGTATATCGCTCGCGTTTTCTACCGGTTGATGAACTAAAGCTGCGTTCTGTTCGCTTGATCTATCTGGATGCAATAACGTATGGTGTTTTGACGCGCATTTCTTGCATGTTGATTGTCTACACCGCTTATAGAAATGTCCAGGTTTAAGACAATTCGTGCAAAGATTGACCTGTCTTACTTTATCAAACCTGTCCCTAGATGAAAGTTTTGAAAATTCGCCGCATTGATAAATGGTGTGTTCCCTTTTGCAAATAGGGCAACACTGTGTATTATCCGATTTATTTAAAGTTCCCTGTGATGAATATAGACCGCGAATGTTATGTGAATATTTCGTATTCCGTGAATATGCGCCCGCCTGAGAAATATTCCGTGTATTTTGTTTTTCAGCTTGATTTACCTCAAGAGATTCTAAGAGGTCCGCCCTTGATTTTAAAAACGTTTTAAAATCATCAAAACTAGGAATTTCATTATGTGTTTTGCTATTCTCCCATGCGCGTAAAGTCGATGTATCGAACTTACAAGAAATAATACGAATAAGGAGTATGTCCCACGAATCAGTAGGTAGTCCTAGCTGCTTTAACGCGTATAAATGCTTCGAAAAAATGTCAACTAATTGCCGCAATCTATTAGATGACTCTTTATGTATTGGCTCTATATTAAATAAGGCATTAATATGATTGGAAATTAATAATCTCTTATTATCGTACCTTTCCCTAATTAATTTCCACGCAACTGCATAATTTCCGGCGGTAAACTCTAATGTTCGTATGACCTGCGCCGCACCGCCCTGTAATGAACTTCGTAAATAATGAAAACGCCTTATATTGTCTAAGTACTCATTTCTGTTAACTAAAGATTCAAAAAGATCTGCAAAATCTAACCAATTATTATAATTACCATCAAATTTTGGTAACTCGATAGGTTTAAGCTCAATACAATGCCCTGTATATGAATTCTTAGAGCGCTCACTTGCTTTATCGCTTTCTATACAAGCTACTTGTTGATTATCGCGAATGATTTTTCGCGCTACCGCTAATTGTGAATAATATTTGTTATAGAATTCTTCGCGCTCCGTATATTCATCCTCTAATAATTCAAATTGAACCGTATTTTCTATTTGCCCCTGAACCTCATCGAATTCGCCCCGTAAATGTTCTATATTATTTACCATTTCAATAGCCTGTAATACTTCTAAATCTGAAATCGTTTCACCCTTAGTTATTTTATCATTTAACGCTAATATAAATTTCGAAAATATTGTGAGTTTGCATTTAAAACCGCCCCTTTTTCGCTTTAAATTCTCCATAATTTTATAATGAATTAAACAGTAAACAGAAACAGATTATAAATCGCTTGATATTCGACCCTAACGTTCTCAGAATTATCACATGTGCAGAATAAAGGTACAAAGACTGATAAATAAAAGGAAATGTGAAATGGATATGCTCACCAAAATATTTGTATATTTATTCTAACAGCTCTATTCTCCAAGGGAAAGTAAATGGTAAGAGAGGACCGGGAAGAAGACGCATTTCCTGGCTTCAAAATTTGCGAAAGTGGTATAACACGACTACCACTGAACTGTTCCGCGCTGCAATAAGCAAAGTGAAGATAGCCGTGATGATCGCCAACGTCCGGAACGGATAGGCACTTTAAGAAGAAGAACAGCTCTAGCCTCCTGGCGCCAAGGATGTTCGTCTCAACTCGTATAATAGGTCTTCACAGATTTTAAACCCACAGTTGTCCAATTATGTAACTGTCTTAAGAATAACGTTCGACAGTCTATAACGCGCTCGGGCCACTATGAATGCACTATCTCGCCCGCTAATTTGATGACACAAATATGAGTTCGGAATTCGGTGAATTTACACTGTTTCAACACAAAAATTTGATGAACCGGCTCGAAGGACCAAGGATTTGCTTGATATGCACTTCGCTTGTGCCGCTGGTTAATAATCAAACTCCGTGCGAAAACAAAACTGACTTTATTTTGAATTACACAATACATGAATATATAAACGCTTATTAAGTATTATGTCCGCTCGCTCTGAATGCTATATCACCGATCGCGTCTCGTATTTGAGTGCTGTCTGTCGTCTTTGGGGTGCCTTAAGGGACTCGCCTTATCTTCACATATGGCATAATATATCTTCCTACGCTACTATGTTGCCGGGTTGTAAAAATGTATAAAATAAACTTAAATTGGATAGAGGCGTGAACAGGTAGGCCCGGCCTATCCTGCCTACCCCCAAAAGCTGCCACTGGACTGAGGGGGCTTTGAACCTGGTATATATGTTTAGTTTTTTCGTATTAACTTTGGCAAACTATTAACATATTTTAAAATGAGATCGGATTCACCCTTACGCTGTCATTCTTTTAACTTTTATTCAAAAATAAAATAAAATTTTATTTTTGAATAAATAAAAATTTTCATTTTATTCAAAATTAAAACTCAAATGTGTTCATGTAATTCACTTTAATCAACACTATGGTTTTTACTACAATTAATTATTGTGTTTACATTTTTATGTATAAAAACCTTCACGAATTTTAGACAAAGATATTTCACAAGATTTTATTATAAATATGATCGACTTAACAACAAATTTATACATTTATACCACTGTTAAAATTCAGTAGATCCATAGTGTACTTGGAACACCAAAAACAATGAAAATAGATCAGGACATTCCCAGCTAACTAAACGAAGAATCACCTTTTGATTATATTCCAGCTCAGAATTCCATAGTTCCTTCATTCAGCAACAGCTACAGCCTTAGCAGCAGCATGAGTCTTCATGTGCCGTTTTAAATCTTGTTTTAATCTAAACGGTCTCTTACAAACCTCACAACTATACTGCCTTTCCCCTGTATGTATGAACTTGTGTTTCTTTAGTTCCCCCATTCTTCGAAATTTCTTCTCACACACATTACAGGAAAAGGGAAAGATATCTTTATGAAACATTTTATGAACATACAGTGAGGATGATTGCCTAAAGGATTTGCCGCAAGTGTCACACATATAAGGTCTCGAATTGGTGTGAGTATTTAAGTGTTCATCCTTGGTGGTTTTGCTGGTAAACGTCTGGTCACAATAGTCACAAGAGTACCTTCGAATGCCGTAGTGTAAACGATCTACGTGTCGTTTTAAATGCGCGCCTCTTTGGAAGTTCTTCCCACATAGGTGGCAACAATGTAATTTCTTGTTTATATGAATGTTGTAGTGTAGAACAAAACTCGAACTTGATTTGTATTTGGTGTGGCAAACATCGCATTCATAATAACTTAGCTCTGAGTCTACCACTTTACATTTTTTCAATAATTCAGAATTCTTGGATCTAATTGATGGCTCCACAGAGGCTAAAAAATAAGATTTTATAAAAATAAAATATTGAAAAGAATGACAAAGTATTTCTTTAAATTAATTAGTAATTTTATCTGATAATCAGATATTTTATTGTTTAAATAATTGAACTACAAATACCTAAATATTTGCACATTCTTACCAAAATATGTGCCGAGTATAAAAATCTTTTTATTAAAATAAACAAACTATTCTCTTACTTTCAGGATGCTTCTTTAACATGTGTCTCTGCATATCAAACTTTCTTGTGAAACTTCTTTTGCAAACAGTACAAGCAAATATAGCATTAAGTTCTACCTTTTTTCTTCGCAGTTTTGTTTGTTTTATATTATGAACTTCTAACACATGATTTTTTAGTTGTGTCCTTGTTGAAAAGCTCAATTGACACAATATACAACTCTTAGCTGATAAATCTACAACTTGGAGATAATCTATGTTTGTATTATCATTATCAGTAGTTTTTATTTCTTCGGACTCATCTTCATCACTACTCAACGCATTGTTTTTGTCAAAAAGATCAGACTCAAAGTATTTTTCATTTGTTTGTGAACATTCTGCGCTAAAAATTAAACATTTATGGTGAATTAATAATTTTTCAAGTAAAATTTTAATTCAAGAGTACAAGTTCTCACAATTGATCACAAAGATCAAAGAATATATGGAAAGAACAATGAGAACAATGATATTTGCTCTCTGAGAGTATTGTTTTATTATCAATGTTACTAGTAGAGGTCTAGAAGTAACACCACATTTCCAAGAACTGAAAGGCCACACAATTAATATACAAAATGTAAAATAAACGAGAGAACTACATTTAATATCGACAAAAATGGAAATTATATTAGAAATTTTGGTTTCTTTTTTCAAACAAGACGCAAACAGTAAAAAAGCTAAAATAGGCTATTTGGTTGGAAGTGTCTTTAGATACTAAGTATACTCCTACCCTTGACAATTTTAGCTAGAAATATAATGAAAACTATATATCTATAGGCAAATATAATGTACAGATTTTATTTATAATTAAGACACCAATGGCATACTCACGAATAAAAATAATACAATATATAATTACCTATATATTTCGCTATCGACTTCCTTAGAAATCAACTCTTCATTACAAATTTGATAGTTTCTAAATGTTTTATCAGACTCTAAACAAGTTAGATAGAAATCGTGCCAAGCAATAACTGCCGAGACACATTTTCGGCAACAATTAAGGGGTAATTTATCGGCTTTATCTACTTTTATTGGCAAATAAAAATTAATTTTCGCAGCCAAATCATTATTTTCAGATGTGTATATTCCAGTTAAGTTTTCGTGTTTATTGGCACACAGTCTACACATCTCCTCAATATTTATTAGCTTTATTGTTTGGCTAGTGTGCATTTTTACATGAAAATACGATATTTCATTATTATAGAATATTATATTTAAATTTTTTGGTTTGGTTTCTATTTTATCAACCAATCACAGATTTGTCAAACAAAAACAACTGGGTTCACAGAAAACACAAACACAGACCACTGGTAGGGAAGTTGTTTGACGCTCCACCACAGCACACTTCTATATAGCAGTGCCAGTCGTAGTCGTATGGTAAAAAGTAAAACGACGATTGGCGCATTATTTGGTGCCAGGGTGCGTGGCAATCGGCATATCGGCTGGCTGATATCGGCATATCGGCAATCTGTAGCTGTACTGTATATGACAGGCGGTGACGTAGAAGGCGGCCAAATTAATTTTCTACTTTTAAAAGGTAATTAAAAAATATTATTTTATAGGGAAAGGTGTGGATACAATATAACGGTCCAGTTTTATAGTATATAAGATTTTAGTATAGTCTATGACGTTTATGTTAATGTTCTGAAACAGTTTTCTTGTTTGTTGTTTGTGGCATGTCTCAAGTATCAATTATTACAAATTGTGTTTATATGCCATTGTTTTCCAAAAAAGATTATTTAAGAATTGTGTTAAAAAGACCAAAGTTAGAGCAAAGGATATAGACATGCGTCTATGTTCTTTGGTTAGAGGTTATAACAACTTTGGCCGTTTTACCAAATTATACACTCACTGGCCTACACAATTATTCTTAAATAATCTTTTTTATATTTCCTAAAATTTCTTTATTAATAGCTTCTGCAATAATGATTTTATACCACTTTACTCAATATTCCCAATAATACTGTCAATTTAACTATATTTTGCTTCTTCTGTTTGAGTAAAAAGTGCTTTAAAATCCTGTAAATTTTAGAGATTTCATCCTTTATCCTTGTACTTATTAAACCTTTGGCTAGACATGTTTTCAATGTTTTGTCTGTAGGAACTAAATTATTTTTATTTTTTATTCCACTTATTTTTTAAAATAATAATGATTTGTCTAATACATCCAAAAAAAAAAGTTGGTACTTACCCTTTTTTATTGTAGCTATACTGCGTTAAACATGAGTGACAGAAGATTTGCTGATGAAGATGATGCTCCCTACTCAAGACTGTTTGTAGTGGGATCAAGAGATTTAAGGGAAGATGATATCAAAAGTGTTTTTGGTAAGTTCGGTGACATTAAGGATGTGTGGGCTGTAAAAGACAGAAATTCTGGCGACTATAAAGGTATGTAATAATATATATTTTCTTTAGAGGTAATTTGTATATTTATAAAAGAATATTAGGGTGTCATTTACTCTTAATTTTTTTCTTTACTCAGCAGTGGTATGACAAGGGGGTGCTAGTGTTAGTTTAGGTTAGGTACATATCTATTGGATGAAAGATTACAGTTAATTTTTTTCTAAAGACAGAAGTGTAAGTTTCGTTAAATAAAAAAATTAATGCTGGGTGAATTTATTTACCCCAAATGCAGAGGAAATTGTAATATTCCAATGAAAATATTTGACATAAGCTAACAGTGGTACAATCTCGCATGTCTGAGCACACTGTGCCTTTAGTAAAGAACATCCTAATATTAAACACATATGTAAGTAATTTACTTCTCAAAATTCACACCAACCCTCAAAATATCTTAAGACAAAATATTTGGTGTACATAAAGGGGATTCATTAATAGTGACTTAAGTATCTCAGAGGTGAAATATGATTCATCTGAAGCCACTTTGAATTGTCCTTATATAACTGAACAACTGTATTGTCAATCATGTTCCTTTGCAGCTCGAGATTGCTGTTGACACTTACAGAAAACAGTCTTTTATTCAAAGGCCTTCTCAAAGCTGACTCCAAATAAAACCCAAAATTACAGATGATTGCATCTTTTTTGATCTCCTTTTTTAATATTTCCCACAGCAAACTCACAGCTTCCAAAAAATCTTCTGAGCTACTAATTCTTCCTGCAGATTCTCTTGTTCTACAAGATTAGATGACCAATGACTTAAATTATTTGTTTCTGGCTGACCTCACAGAAAAATTGTGACACAGTATAGGGGACATATCTATTCCACAAGCAGTCCACAAAACTGCAAATGAACAGCACTTAAATGACAATGGACATGAATTGAGACACTTCATTTTAATATACGCACTTGTTTCTGTGCTTTCCATTTCATTTATCTATTTCTTTATCAAATTTTGAATTGTTTTATGACCATTCTTCTCTTTTTGCTTATGGATGGTATTATAATGACCACTACTAAATAAAACTATAGCTAACACATGTTTTAATACATTTCAGGAATATTTTACGTAAAATATTATAAAACTTACGATGCAGCTCTGGCACTTGAAGAGATGAGAGGCACCAATTTAGGTGGAAGACCTCTAAAAGTAATGATTGCACATAAGTAAGTGTTTTTACTAGTTAATAAATAACTCTTAAACAATTATTAAATAAAGTCGCTATCACTCTAATTTTCAAAGACGAAATAGGAATTTTGAAAGTTACACTTATTTATTTGGTATTCACAGTATCTATACAGATAGTTTCACCATATAATTGAAATTTTTTGCATGAAGGTAAGTACTTGTGGAGCCTATTTTAACAAGCGCTAATAAACGATGTGGGTGATTTTCACCCCACAACACAGTTGCCGGGTTAAGGTGTAACTTTGTTAAAATTTTTGTAAATGGATTCCGTTAATAAATAAATAAATAAACAATGCTTCTGATAAATTTTATGTAAAATGTTTATTTTACTACAAATCATGCATTTACCCTCCCAAATGCTGACACAAAACCTTTAAACAACTTTGTTTTTTGAAACATAATATACACTCGCGATCATAAAATCCGGGTCATCTTGAAAATTTCAAGTTTCTTCAATATTTTTGCCTCTGGTGCAGTAATAACCTTTTTTGGCTAATGTATTTTTTATTTGTCATCAATGTTTGTTTTGAAAGAAAAAAAAATGGTTTTTTATTGTTTTTATTGAAAAAAAAACAGAAAACAAATCAAATTGTTGATAAAACAGACATACGAAAAAATATGAAAAATACAGAACGTGGTAAAAAATCAGTGAAATTTCAATGACCAATATTGTGTATTGCCTCGCCTTGCTCTAATAACCTCTTGCAGACGACGGGGCATACTTTCAATTTTTCTCCAGATTACATGTTGTGGTATGTTATTCCACTCACTCACTAACAGATCCTTAAGCTCCTGTGCGTTGTTAGGAGGTGGTGTATGGGTTTGAATACGTTTTTTCAAATCGTCCCAGAGATGTTCGATGGGATTCAGGTCCGGAGACCTAGCTGGCCAGGCTACCCTCGTAATTACAACTTCGTCCAAGCATTACATACTGATCCTGGCAACGTGCGATCGCACGTTGTCCTGCATAAAAACGGCGTTTTCTCCAAGCCCTGCCATGTTGGGCATACCATGTTCTTCCGGAATCTCCGTAATGTACCTTCGTGCAGTTAGGGACCCATTTTCGATGAAGAGTAATTCTGTGTGGAAGTCGGAAGATATACCTCCCGAAGCCATGACCGAGTCTCCATCAAATGGCATTCTTGGAGCAATGCAAGCTTGTGAAATTCGTTCACCGGTTCTCCTCCAAACTCTTACACGTCCATCGGATCCAGTTAGTCAGAAACTGGATTCATCTGAGAATAACACTTTGCTACAATCGTTAATTCCCCAACGCGCGTATTGTCGAGCAAAAGCTAGTCGTGCAACTCGAGGCACCCGGCGAAGTGGCGGTCCTCTAGCCATTACCCGAGAAAATAGTCAAGAAGAACGAAGTCTTCTTCTGACTGTTGCAACACTAAAATTGCGATTTCGTACTTCCTCTAGACGATTCTGATGCATAACCTCTGTTGAGGTCCGGTTTCGTAAAGACTGAAACACAAGGAAACGGTCATCTAGTGCCCTGGTCGTTGTTCTTCGTCCAGAGCCAGGTCGCCTGGTTAGCAAACTTGCCTCCTGAAAGCTTTGAAGCACTCGTTGAACCGTAGAAAGGCTTACGCCAACAGTTCTTGCGACTTGCGGTTGAGTGTGACCGTCTTCCACAAGTGCAACAATTTGTGCCGTTTCAACAGTCAAAGGCATTTTTGTCAAAAAATAAACACTAATAATGGCACTAATAAACACTAATGGTGGCAATAATAAACGTTTGTCCGTTGCATTTTAACAGAAAGTCGAAGCACAAACAAGACATTTAAAACAAGCGGAGTTACAGGTAGCGTTCATTTTGGGAAGTGTGCACTTTACCGCGAAATTGGCACTATTGGAATTTTTTGTTACAAAGGAAACCGCAACAATTCTCAGAAACATGCATTAGTTTGTATTTGTGTTATTATTATTTACGATAAAGCTCGTTAAAAATGAAATATCGGTGATTTTCAAGGTGACCCGGATTTTATGATCGCGAGTGTATTTACCAATAAATTCTATTACTCTCTAATATAACATGTGTGGGAATGTAAAAATAACAAACACAGAAGATAAGCGTGTTTTGTATAACATTTTACTTTTCTATTTTACTATTTTGTATAACACTAACAGAAGAAAAGCTCATTTTGGCTCCCCCCAAACAGGGGCGCCCGTCTGCAGTGCATCCCTTGCAGTCCAGTTATCGCCGGCCCTGTTTGTGGCTTCTATAATTTACAAAGCAAGCAGATGATGAATGGCTCATGTTTGAAATATATATAGTACAATTTATTTTGTTTTTATGACATAAATAAAACTTTTTAGTGGCATTTTTAACTGTAATGAATCCCAAAAGGCACTACAAAACTCTTTGTATAGAATAATTTTATAGACTTTTTTGTTTACTAAGACATAAGTTAAAATGTTTTCTCAATGACGGGTGGATTTCTTGGCAGCATTAAGTAAATGCTGAGAAGGAAATGAACAGAAATTCCATTAAAATCTTCTCAGTATTACCATCCTATTATATAATAGTTTTATTTATGAATAAGACCTAATTGTCTTGAAAAATACGCGCATTGTGGGATTTTTTTGTGAATAAAGGACCTGTTTTCAAATAATCAATTATCTTATTTAGGTATGCCTACGGAATGGCCACTTGACAGCAATTTATTACACTCTTTCAATACCAAATGTAGTAAGTTTAAGTTTCAATAACTGTTGTATCATATGTGTCGATGCCACATACTTGTGATGAAGATGAATGAAATTGGTAAAGGCGTTTTTAAGTTATAGCGTGACAGGGGAATAGGGATTCATTTTATATAATAGATTTGATGAAACTGGAGTACATATGTCGACAATATCACTTTAAGATCAAACTAATACTGTACTACCAGTCTAAGTTAAATTCTTGCTATATTCTGGTACTTATTTTTTAGTCGTGAAGCGGGCCAGGACTCCAAAGCTGATATTGACGAAGAAGATCTCAAAAGATTGTTCATTGTGGTGTCAAAAACAGCGGACGACAACGAAATCCATAGCCACTTCAAACAATTTGGTCCACTAGCGTTTGCCTCTATCGTTCAGGACAGGGAAACTAAACAAAATAAACCATTCGCCTATGTCAAATTTCACAAGTAAGTTTTTCCAAATTTACCTACGTTTAGAAAACATACAGGTAATTCCAGTTAAAACGAGCCATCTCTTTTTTTTGTTGACAATCGGGGCGTTTATACATCTCAATAGTTTTTCGAATGATCCTTGGTATATATACTCATATTCTGTAGGTTTTCAGATGCAGCCCATGCAGTAGAAGAATGTGATAAAAAATACAAAGCCGTTTTTGCGAAACCACGTAAATCTAGAGCTGAGCTTCAGAGTGTTAGGTCTGATCCCTTTACACAACATACTGCAAGACCTGAATTTTCGCCTTTGACAAGGAACGATAGAGCTCCCCCGATGGATTTCAAAGAGGATGGTTGCTTTTCCTTAAGTGTAATTGCCAGCTATTCGGTGAACCAAAGCCAACTTTGGAGATTATTTGACATTGTTCCAAGTAAGTAAAAGTTCTAATTATTTATTTGTAAATTTGAGGCAAAAACCGCACGTGTTCTTGCGAGAATCGTATATACTGCTAGATCTGTGGAGTCTTTTGCAGCCTCCACAAATCTAAATGACAAACAAAATTCATCTCTAGTGTACTTCAGAATTTAAGAAATTTGTTGCTCAGTCATAGCTCAGTCGTAGCTATATCATATTTATATTTTTAATTGTATTTCTTTTTTAAGGTATGGACTATTGCCAGGTCCAATATGACGAAAACAGGGCCCAATCAAATAAATATGAGGTGGTGTTTAAAAACGAGTATTGGGCGCAATATGCCATAGAAAAATTCCACGGCTTCGAATATCCCATAGGAGAACGGTTGATTGTTAAAGCTAACACAGCAACTGGAAGTAAGTAATATTGTTTATCTATTAAATGAGATGCATAAATTTGTACTTAAATGCTATTAATAAAAAAGCGGCAACAATATTAGAAAGTTGAGTTATTACTCTGAACAGTGGCCTTATACATTATACATGTAACAACACCAGCAAATCGCCGCCTACACAAAATCTTATGGCAGTCAAGCCGTAGTTACACCAGGTTCGTTCTTAAATGTAATGTAAGTCTAATCTCTCTACTCTAATTTTTGCACATTTTGACCCATATGAGCCATATGACCCTTCCCATATCAGTTGGACCAACATTACATTGATAAGAAAATTAAATTTTAGAGACAAAAATAAACAACATTTTTGAATTTCCTAATTATAGAAAATATTTTATAACGTATGTAACGAAATATTTTGCCTACCACATAGGGTATAATTATAGGGGGTTTGAAAACTGGGGACAGAAACTACTGGGGGTGAAGATAGGGCAAGCAAAATAAACGAAACTGTGCGAACGGCACTCAGGGTTTGTTTGGAGAGCTAGGTCGTGGATAAGTTGAATGGCAATGGAGTTGCCTGTTAAAAAAGATAAGTTGTTGTTATAATTATTTTATTTGTCATTACAGTTCTTGTTTCTGCGCAAATCTTATTTTTGCATTATCTCGTTAGGGTCTCAGTTTGGACCGAATACATGTCGATGCCTTTATCTTAATTTGGAGGCCCCCCTTTTATCCAAGATTCGACTGGTTTAATAATCAAATTTTTCCCTAACGGAACCGTACTCCACACTATCCCAGCAAATTCCTTTGACTCCAGCCAATCATGATAAGGCGCCAAAATCCATTATCCAGTTTTAGTTTGATTAAGAGATTATCAAACTTATTTTGTACAAAGTACTGTACATTTTTTCTATTGTAATCTAGGTCATCCGGGTCAACCTAGATGTTTCATTCATTTCAAGAAAAGCTAATTAAACAATATTATATTTATTTGATGTTATGTTAAATATGTTCTTGTGCAGTCTCTTATTATATATATATATATATATATATATATATATATATATATATATATATATATATATATTTAGGGATTCTACAGTATTCACTGCATTCCCTTGCTCAACCGTTTCCATCTCTCTCTGTTGTTCCATTCTCCATCGTTTAGTCCTCTCTTACTCACGGTGTCGTCTACTTCGTTCCTCCAGGATTTTCGGGGTCATCCTGTTTTCCTCCTTCCTATGGGGCTCCATTCTTATCCACTAAACACTATTCCAGTCTGGAAGAAAAATTTTGTCCTATCAAAAGCTGTCGATGATTTCTCTGCAAAACTAGCGCCAAAATTTGTCCCCTGTATTGTCAATAAAGTTTTGTCTAAATTAGTCTACAATTTAAAGGATCTAGATGGAAATGATCTTGGAAATTTTCATGTCAGGGATATCAAATTAGATGTCACTGATTCTAGTGACGATGAAAATCAGTAATGCATATTAAAAATATATCTTTTGAGTAAAACTTGCAGTTATACTATTATATCTTACCTTTAAGTGCAATTTAAACTTACATATATCTTGTATTGCATATATTTTAAATTATCTCCTTATCTCTTTTGTTAAGCTTATACATATTTTTATTACCTGCGTTAACAAATATCTTCGTTATTTATGGACTTTTCAATAAAATATTTAGTTATGAGAACCTTTGCTAGAAAATTTATCTACTACCTTTCACAAGTTTGATTGTTATTTACTTATCTTTATCTTCGTTTAATAACACATTATCTCTTACCTTTGCAAGTTAGCTACTTGTATTACCTTTATGGTGTTATTAAAACTATTGCGGTAATAACTTATGTCTAATTTTCATACCTAGTGCAAGTGTCTTGTTTTTCCGTTGAGTGGGTTCAAATATGAGATTTGTTCGGACAAGCACATAAAAATTGCCTAGGATGATTTATCTTCGCGGGACTTGAGGTCACTGTAGGAAAACTATTAACAAGGGCGTTAATATTTTCCATTTACCCATTAGGGGTGTTGCGTTAGGCATAATTCTTTATCTTTTGGAGTGAAAGTAATCTTATGCATATATCTTCTTTTATAGAAACCTCTGGTGTAAGATTATGAAGCTTTGAAGTTTTTGATTGCATTTGAATTGTCTTTAACATTTTAAATACATACGTCTATATTTATGCAGTTCTAGTTCTATTTCTTTTGTGTAGATCCCTGGATAGTGTTTAGTGTTATAGCAATTTTATATGATATTACCACAACTTATCTTTGCTTTGTATTTTCCTTTATCATAAGTAAGCCAAATTTTATGCAGTATCTTTAATGTCTTTTGTGTAGAACTTTGACTTACTAGGTATTGTGAAGAATATACTTATCTTTATCTGACAATCAAAATTACTTGTGTTACTTAATTATCTTGATATTTACCTACCTTTAATTTTTGATACTATTTGGTACAAAAATTACTTTATCTTATACTAGCTTAATGTCAATTTGCTGTTTTATTGACTTGCCTTAGTCCATAAATATGCATATGCAATATGCCGAGAATTCATTCTCATTATCTTCTTATCTTTAATAAACAATGTAATTGTTTCCAGACCATACTGTCTATTGAAGTTTAGTCATAATAAGTTTCTCTGATTTAGTTCACAATGATTGCCCTCATCAATGCATAACTACAATGAATTTTCTTTTTCTTGAGTGTTATATTTTAATGAAATTTTTTTTATTGCATTTACAAGGTAGATTTAACCTTATGCATACTACTATTTAGAAATCTGGTGTAGGGTTGTGTCTCTTTGAAATGACAATGGAAAGGTTTTGTTTTTTATACCCTCTTGTATAACTTAGCTCTGTACAATTTTTCTGTATAGATTACTTTATTATTCTAACAGGTGCATAACGTTTGGATTTAAATCAAAGTATATTTATGACTAATCTTTCTTCTTCAATTCAACTGAGTATAATTTTGTGCAGTTTTCTTTTCATCTTGTGTAAATTTTATACTTAATAGATGTCTAGATTGGTCTTACTAAATTTTTACTTATTTCTTTTATATTTTGATGTTTACCTTATCTTTCTTAACTGCTTATAATGTTCTACTCATACTATCTCATGCAATATATGCAACTAAAATCTAGATTAGTATTATGATAACTAATATTTGGATTTATATACCTACTGCATTACTGATGATTATGATATCTTATCTTTTATAACTTAATGATTATATGCATATCTAGTGATATTGCTAATATCATAATTACCTTGGTTTAAAATTAGCTTCCCTTAAGAACTAACATTCTTGAAAGAATGTCTTTCTAACGATGTTTATCTCCATGAGTGATAGATACATCGTCCCCATATTAGTTGTTTTTGTATGATATTTATGTAATTACATATATATGGGACCGAACTGTGGTGGAGATGTACATTTATACCACTGGATCTTCCTTTAATGGTAAGGTTGTCTTTAGGGTATGGCGTCAGGGGGTTCATAGTACACAGGACTGTCGTCTCTGAGGAGCGCTTTCGAGGTTTAACCATGGATTATGAGCTACTGCGTTCATACCAACATGATTTCAATCGGCCCAGTGTATAATCGATGTACAGTACCAAAGATTGCGGATAACCCTTAACGTAGCTTTTCTCCCTCTTGGTCTACGACCAATTTTAGTGTGACGAATACTATAATTCGTTGGGATGAAATATTTCCCTGAGTATTAACTCTAAAGCCCTGTTACATGCCATTGTAGCCTGGCTACAATGTACAGCACATAAATATTTGCCTCATAATTTTAGTGTGACGAATACTATAATTCGTTGGGATAAAATATTTTCCTGAGTATTAACTCTAAAGCCTTGTAAGGAATTGCTATAAGGTATAGCATAGGATTATTTACCTTACAATTTTAGTGTGACGAATACTATAATTCGTTGGGGATGAAATAATACCCAGAGTGCTCACTCTAAAGTCATTTAGTGTATATAGTATTACAATACTGTAATACATAGTTTATAATTATGTAGTTAAAATTTTAGTTTAACGGATACTATAATTCGTTGGGTGATAGTCATTTATTTTTTTTAACTTAGGTTAATATAAGTATATTAGATTTTATATCTTATTACAAGTTAACCATTTTCACTTTATTTTGTTTAAATAATAGTACCTAAACTTACAAGATATTATACCTATATCTAGGTATCTAGATAACTTTATTATTTGGTAAAGATTACCTTTATTATTATTTTGATGATCATAACATATAATGAGTTTAGTGATGAGAAAAATTTCTCAAGGTACTTTCGAAATTTTTCTACTGGGTGTTGGAAGTGTGTAGCGTTATAACTGCTACATTGCCTGCTTTCTTTCTTATGTTAATATATTTCGTTAATTCTATTCTCCAATTTCCATATCTTCTGTCATAATTCATATTCTTCTATATCCTCCATTGTATCTCTTATTTTTCTATATATTTTCTCAGATATAGATTGTATCAGAATTATGTCGTTACTTAATTGATTCATTATTCTCTTTTCATTTTTACTGGTATTTGGTATAAAAACCAGTTGGCGTCCAAATCTATCTTCTTTATATATATATATATATATTTCAGTATCTACCTTTCCTATTTTCTTAATAATCATCATTTTTATCTTTTACTCAAGTTTCTAAAGAATGAATTTTATTTTCATCTCTATTTCTGTTACTTTGGAACGAGAGGTGCCATCTTTATTCTCTGTTTAGTTTAATGCTAGTGACAAAGACTCCTTTTTGTTGACATTTCCCCCTTCCCGTTCGATACAAAAGTCGATATAATGGCTTTTATTTCTAAAAATGTCGATTTTCTTCATGACTTTTGTAAAAGTATAAATAACCAATTGTGTCGTCTCCTGAATTAGGAGGTAAGAGTTTAATATATTTTATCGGTTTCCTGATTCTACCTGTTGTATAAAAATCTTTTTATAATTTTAACTTTGAAAAGTCTAATCTCATTATTTATGATTATCATATGTAAGTAGGTACATATTTTTGTGGATATTTCTTGTGTTTTTTTATTTATTATAATAAAAAATTAGCGATAAGAAATATATAGTTTCTTTAATATACATAGTATGTAAAAATTTTACGAATATTTTACAGTTTTAAATATTGAATTTAAATCCTTAATAATATCTTCTGATTTTAATAATAATTAACTTTTGACAAACTACCATTTCTATATAGAAATGTTTCTAAATTCTAAATTATCTAACTTTTCAATAAATATATCTTGTCATTTTTACCGAATCCGCTTTGTAATTAATATTAGAATATTTCAGTAGTAAAAACTAATTACCATTTGCTTAAGAAGATTATATATCCTTACTTTTACTTATTTGCTACATAAATAAGAATTGTTTCTCGACTTGCTTGGGTGAATAATGATAAAATTTTGTTAAATTTGATTGGTCACCTATTCATCCCCCAAGCAAGGTCTCTCATTTTGGTTTCACCATTTTCTGAAGCAAGGTGTGTTTTTCTTCATTTTAGTCAACCTCCGGGATACATTTCTCAGGTGCGGGTCAATTATATTAACATCCAGAAGACCAACCGGCCTGAGAATGGCACTATCATTCCAATAGGAGAGTTGACTCCAGGGCAAGAAAATCCACAACTAACAACATGGCTTGCTAACAACCATAGCAGAAAAGACCAGGATAAAACCTAGGATTTGGTGACAAGCATTTTTCCTTACTATAATGTAACACTGTAGCAAGAAGTCAAATAATTTTTATTTAAATTCAATATATTTAAACATGTATTTTTCTCTCATTTTTGTTTAATATTTTAATAAACATGTGTTAATTTAACTGTGTATTGTTTCTTCTTTTTACTTGTTTGCGTGTGTTGCTCCAGAGTAGGCCATATTCACGTCCTGAGTGAGCTAGCTAGCTAACGTTACAAATTGGCCAATTTGTAACGTTAGGCACCAATTTGTAACGTTCCAACGAACATTCATTGGGTGCCAATTTGTAATCCTTCGAGGCTCAATTTGTAACATCCCAACGTTGAGCTGCTGTTGTCAACTTGTAACCGCAAACCTTAGTTTGCTGCTACAATCCGACTAACATCACTAACAACGTTGGAGTGACAAATCGTTCCCCGTTGGGACCAATTTTTAACGTCATAACCCCTAATGTATCAATTGCAAAATTGCTACATTAGACGTTATACGAAACACTCCCTGGCTAGCTCACTCAGGACGTGAATATGGCCTACTCTGGAGCAACACACGCAAACAAGTAAAAAGAAGAAACAATACACAGTTAAATTAACACATGTTTAATAAAATATTAAAAAAAAAAAAGGGAGAAAAATACATGTTTAAATATTAGGTATATTGAATTTAAATAAAAATTATTCGACTTCTTGCTACAGTGTTACATTATAGTAAGGAAAAATGCTTGTCACCAAATCCTAGGTTTCATCCTGGTCTTTTCTGCTATGGTTGTTAGCAAGCCATGTTGTTAGTTGTGGATTTTCTTGCCCTGGAGTCAACTCTCCTATCGGAATGATAGTGCCATTCTCAGGCCGGTTGGTCTTCTGGATGTTAATATAAATTGACCCGCACCTGAGAAATGTATCCCGGAGGTTATTCTCTTTATCCATCTGCTGTCGCTAGTTCTTCTTACATGTCCATACCACTTTAGTCTTTTTTGTTCTATATATGGTAGTATGTCTGTTTCTATTGATGTTCTTTGCTTTATTTCGTCATTACTTCTCCTATCCATTCTTGTTACTCTGCAGTATCTTCGCAGGCATTCCATCTCTGTTGCTACTATCTTACTGCTGTTGTTCTTGTTTATAATCCAATTTTCAGCCCCATATGTCATAATACATCGCACTAATGTTTTATAAATCTGCGTTTTTGTCTTCATATTTAGGTGTCTATCCCACCATACTGAGTTAAGTTGTCGGATTGCTGTTCTTGTTTATCCTAATCTTTGTGTAATTTCTTCCTCTGTTCTTGCCTTTTTCGTGATTATAAACCCCAGGTATTTGAATTTATCCTTTCCTTTGATTGTTACGTTGTCATCAATCTGTAGATCTTCTATGTCTTCTTCACTTGTAGATAGGTACTCTGTTTTCGCGAGGTTAATATCTAGGCCAGCCTTGGTATATTGTTCTTGTAGTTTCTTCATCATGTAGCTGAGGTCTTCTTGGTCTTGTGCAATCACTACTTGATCGTCTGCAAAACTTAACGTGCCTTTGCATTTTCTTTTCCATGTAGTCAAGGCTTTCTCTAAGTATATTTTGAATAGGGTTGGAGATGTGGAACAACCCTGCAGGAGCCCTTTTGTTGTGGTGAAGTCTCCTATGATTCTTGTTCCCATTTTAATGGACACTTTATTTTCTTTATACAGAGCTTTTTTAGCTTCTATGAGTTCCGTCTGTATTTCTAATTTGTACATTGCCTCCCATAGTTCTGACCTTGGTACAGAGTCATACGCCTTTCTCAGGTCCACAAATGCCAAGTGTATATCTCTTATTTTAAACATGTTTAAACCAAAATGAACTAAATTTTATTTGTTTTTTCGGTGTATCTGACAAAATTTTTATTCGATCGCATGTATATTTATTGAAATACACAGTTAATCCGCTACAAAGAAGACTTAGGGTTAGTTAAGACCGTTGACCGTTTTTATGATTTTTATATTGGTGTATATATTTGGATTTATATAAACGGTTTGGGACCGTTTGTTGCGACAAAAACGATTGACAAAACTTTGTTTCAAATCACTATTTACTTTTAAACGTGCCTCTTAGTTAATTGATTACGTGAAATAGTTAAAACGGTATTTTGTAGGTGGTTCCAGCAACGGAAATCGACATAAACGGTCAGCATCGGATTTTAGCAACTCTTCTGAAATTATGAGACTTGCAGAAACAATTGCTCAGGCTAATTCACTGATTCAACAGAAGACCGGAATGCCAGCAGGTAAGGTTTACTCATGTAATCGTCTTTTTATAATTCTAAAATGCTGAGAAAAGTGCACGAGGCGGTTCAAAAGAAAATACTGTAAATACATTCGCGATTTATGCATAAAAAATTAACACAAAAACATTGAAGAAAACTCGCTGGAGAACAGCATTTTAAAGAACAGTTTTTATGGCCCTTTTACTAGTGGAAACGACGTTGGAGAAGTGCTTTGTATTTGTGGCACGAATAATTTTGAATTTTTAATAGTTCCAATCACTAGTAATAGAAACTTTTTGATTACCCCTCGTACATTTTACAGTGGTAAAGGGCAAGAGTTACAGTAAATTTTTTTAATGACCTAATACTTTGAAGGAGTTTCCTTCCAACTTAATATTGGTGCACTTTTAGCCCTGCAATTTAAATTAAAAGATATTTTGCCATGTGTTTTTATACTTTTTAAGAAAAAAACTAGAAAAAAGGTGTATTACTTGTTTTTTACTGCATTTTTTTTTTCAATCCATTGATTTCTCATGGAGTGTAGGTTTTTGCAGCTAGTCTTTCGTAAAGGTACATGGTTGTTGGAGTTTATAGGCCGTGGTCCAAAATTTTTTATTGTTGACGTGTCATCAGTGGCTAAGGGGAACGATATTAAGTCAAGTCTACGTCGATTTCCGCACCACCTTCGAAAATTCCTCCCTCAAATGAAAATACACTGAAAAACTACAAGTATCTAGTTATTGTGGAGTAATTCTAACAATTCAGTCTTGATCTCAGTGCCTTACTAGACATTAATGTTTCAATTTTTCATTTAAAAAACACTTAAACATCACAAATCACAAAAAATTATTGCAGAAAACTCGTGTGGTGAGTCTACCTATATACCTATTCGACTTACGACACACGCTCATAGCGCTAATTTACTTGTTATAAGACTCTTATCTTCGTTGATTAAATAATTTTATATTTTTAGACAACGCAAGATCAGGTTTATTGCCAGATCCATACGAAAGCGGTTCGATGTGCAGTAAACCATTACCTTCTCGTCAACCAGTTTCAGATCCAGATGCAGAAGTTGTAGCAAGGTAAGTTTGGATTCTATACGATATTTTCTAGGTACTGTATCGAAAATGTTGGAACGTGGATAACTTTGATTGGAAATTATTCGGCTATCCGGCTCGAAGGACCATAGAAAATACTTTGATATTTTGAAAACTTCGGCTTGAAGTACCTTGAAGATGCTCACAAATAATATTTTTAAGGGCACTTTCTTTAATCTAACGATAAGATTCGTTCCATAAATTGTCTAAAATTTGTTCTATAGTTACTGTTTTAGGTGTTACAGTTCTATGTACTGTTTTAGGTGTTTTGTGGTTTGCATTCCAGTTGCCTTAAGTCCTGCAATTCTTAAAGATATCTTCTGCAGATTTGGAAATTTGATAGATGTGTACATGGTTCATCACAAAAATTATGGATTCGCCAAATATTCGTCGAAGCAATCAGCAGAAAAAGCCATAGAAGTACGTATATTACTGTTTTATATATATAATGGTCATTACATCAAACGATTTCAATAAATACTTTACTTCAGTAGCTAAACATATTGGAAGTTCTTTTAATTCCACAAATGAAAATTTAGCCATAGATTTTTTGAAAGATGCACACTCTCCTTGCGACTCTTTATTTTTATTACCTGTTAGTGAAACTGAAATCAGGAATGTTTTTCATATATTGAAAAATTCACACTGCATTAATTTTTATTTCTTGAACAAAAAAATAATTGTGGAAGCAATCGATATAATTATTGACAAATTAATCATACTTTATAATAATAATTATCTTACTGAAGCGATTTCCCCAGATGTATTAAAAGTAACAAAAGTGCTACCAGTGTTCAAAAAGGGAGCTTTAGATGAATTGGAAATTATCGTCCCATCTCAATCATTCTCATTTTCGGCAAAATATTCTAAATTTTCGTTTGATAGAATATCTAGAAAAACACAAAATACTTCACTGTAATCAATATTGGCTTTAGAAAAAAGTATAGCACTACAATAGCTATACAGAAAATTGT
Organism: Diabrotica undecimpunctata; assembly: GCF_040954645.1. Taxonomy (NCBI): domain Eukaryota; kingdom Metazoa; phylum Arthropoda; class Insecta; order Coleoptera; family Chrysomelidae; genus Diabrotica; species Diabrotica undecimpunctata. Next base: position 8,664,285 of record NC_092808.1, on the reverse strand, counting down.
GAGAGATATAAGAAAACAGGCAGTTTTTCTTAATAAAGCTATTCTGAGTTTAACACTGTCGAATATGGTGTTCCTCATGGTTTAATATTAGGACCCACTTTGTTTCTTATTTATCTGAACGATTTATTTCACTATACTTTTCCTATAAGGTGTGTTTGCTTTGCAGATGATACAACTCTCATTAATACTGATATTAATCAGCATAATTTAAAAATTAAAACAGATAGTGATATGCAGAAAGCAAAAAATTGGGTTTTTACATAATGGGCTGAATCTAAATGAAGAGAAAAATCAGAATTTGATTTTTAGTTCCGATTGGAAGTATATCTCAAGAAATAGTGTTAAACTATTAGGAATCTTTCTATAGTATTTTTCATATAAAAATGCTTGCACGTCATTCAAGATTTACGACGTCAGAACCCCACAGCGTTGCCAAAACATCAGAATATAGAACATCCCAGAGGTACTTTTCAGTGCGTCATTAATTATGACGTCATAGAATGAATTAGGTGTGTCGAGAATTATTTCATATAATTATTGAAGAATCTGACAGATGCCAGGATCGTACTTAGCCACAGGGGTTAATCCCGTATATAAATAAAAAGTAAACAATATTATTTATTAAATTTATAAATATGGAAACATTTAAAATTGACGACAAAATTTTATTGAATTTTTGTATCTTCTTCTTCTCAAGGGGCTGTCTGCGCGTCGAAAGTTAGCAATCATCACAGCGATTTTTAATTTTGAGACAGCGGCTCTAAATAAGTCGTTATTACATGAGTTACGTCTCCTTCCTATGGATCTTTTTTTCCGGATTTTGTCTTCAGTCTCCTCACATCAATTTTCTTCAGTGTCCACGCTTCCATCCAGCAGAAAAGCCTCTGTATTCTTGTAAATGCGCTTCTGGCCTGTTTGATTCTGATTCGTATTTGTTGAGAGCTGTCATTGTTTTCATTAATAGTTGTATCTAGGTATTTGAATTCTCTTACTATTTCAATAGGCTGATTCTGTACATATATCTCACGAATGTCCTGAGTTGTCTTTGTTATTATCATATATTTCTTGCTCTGTTGAGTGATGGTCCATATTCTTCTTCGCTTTCTGCGGTCACCTAATTAAGAAGTATCTGTAGGTCTTCATGTGATTCGGCTAAAAGAACTGTATCATCATCGTATCTCAGGTTATTAATGATTATGTCATTAATTCTAATGTCTGCGTTCGTTAATCCATTGCCTTACTTAATATGTCTTCCAAGTATATATATTAAATAATACTGGTGTATGTATACACCCTTGTGGAATAACTCTTTGTACTTCTATTTCTTCTGATGTTATTTCTACTATTCTCACTACTGCTTTTTGGCCATAGTATAAGTAACACAAAAAAGACTGTTTTCAAAAATTTATTAGGTAACTTAAAAATTAATTACATAAATAAAATGTAATTCTAATCATAAAAACTATTTACTCACTAATGCGTAATAATAATAGTTTATTGAAAACACTGAAAAGTAGAATTTGAATATCAGTGTAATAGAAAATTATAGAAAAATACTGCCAGTGGAGAGTTTCCTTAAAGATATATCCTTAGACCAATTCATGGTGAAATATTTCGGTTATAACCTAACAAAACATTAATTAGAGAGTTGCCAGTCAGATTTGGATATAAGAATTGGATGATAACTGGTTCCACTGGATATGATTATGGTTTTCACGTTTGTTGCGAAAAAAAAAACGAATGATATTGAAGATAATAAAAAAATACCACTTGGAGCTAAAGTAGTAATTGATCTATTGAAATACCGGCCTGAACCATCTAGAAATTAAATTAGATCAGGTCATTGGATGAGGACCTAGGAGTTTCCTGTGTTTACAACGTTTTGAGCAGAGTCAAGTATTTATAAATAACAAAGTTTGTTCATCTAGCGGATAATGTCAAAATAGGCGATTCTACAGTTTGTATGTACAAAATTAGACTTTTAGCAGATAAAATTATAGAACAATACTGCCAGTGGGGATGTTTCCACAAAGTTATTTCTTAGACAAATCCATGGTCAAATATTTTGGTCATAACCTAGCTAAACAGTTAATTAGAGAGAAGCCAGTCAGATGTGAATATAAGAATTGGGTGATAACTGGTTCCACTGGATATGATTATGGTTTTCACGTTTGTTGCCGAAAAAAGCAAATGGTACTATTAAAAAAGACCACTTGGAGCTAAAATAGTAATTGATATTTTGAAATAGTTGCCTGAACCATCTACAAATGAAATTTTTTCGATAAACATTTCATGACATATCAACTAATGATATATCTGAAACAAAAAAATGTAAAGGCAACAGGAACTGTAAAATGTCCAGTAATCGAGAAAGCTAATGAAGAAAAATGCATATGATTATAGATTTGACAAAACTAATGAAATTTTGTGTGTGAAATGGTATGACAATAGTGTTCTATGTTCTATGGTGAAAAAACTATGTGTATTGAATGGTGTTTTGAAAAATAACATACACATACCTAATGTCTCCATTACAGGACGCCCTTGTATTTCAAAATGTTTTTGAAAAAAAAAAAATATTTTTTTGAACATAATAATAAATGTAACCCAAACGTCAAAATTGGCGAATCAAACGAAAAACGGTTGAGTATCAGCCAACAAAATCGTCATCTGAATAGTCAGAATCCGATTCATTTAAATCGACAATTACTGGAGCTATGGGGTTTATGTCAATTCTTTTGGCAGTCTTCCAATACTCATTAATAAGTTTCTCCGCATGTTTTACATAGTTCCTCCATTTTTCTGGTGTAACCTAAAATTAAGCAAAGTTATTACCTAAGAATTAAAAAAAATTAATTTACCTGTTGTAAAGATTGTTTCCAAATATTTAAAACTGTGGCTTCATTTGTAACGCCAGCAGTAGTTATATTCGCATCGTAATACCTTTTGCAATCAGACCAAACATTCTCTATCGGATTAAATTGACAATGGTATGGAGGGAGTCTCAAGACCCGATGGCCATATTGAAGGGCAAGTCTATCTAACCTGTAAAACAAAACACATAAAAATGCCATTTAATAAATAAATTCTAATGTGTACTTAAATACTTTATCTCTATATGATACAGCTACATTTGCAGATAATACTGCAATAATAACCTCAGACGTGAACCTGACGAGAGCATCTGAGAAGCTGCAATACTACCTGGATATCTTTTCTAGATGACTATATAAATTGAAAATAAGTGTTAATACAGATAAATCCGCTCAAATAACATGTACTACAAGAAGAAGCAGATCACCTCAAGTTACCATAAATAACAACCCAATCCCCGTAAAAATTTTGGTAAAATTTCTTGGACTCCACTTGGATTAGAAACTGACATGGAAGACACACATAAAAGCAAAAAGAAACCGACTTAATCTGAAAGCCCTTGGAAGATTGAAACGAATCTGGCCAGAAGACCTACTTGAGTAACTGTACGGGAGGGAGAGCCATTGCTGAATGGTACCCGGCACATGCATACTACAAAATACAAACTATTTACTTATTACTCTAAATGTTAGTGTGGAATATATTGTGAATTTGCAATGAAATAAATAAAAAAATCTCTATGATAGCCATATTAAAGGGCCAGTCTATCCAAACTGTAAAACAAAATATATAAAAATGCCATTTAATAAATAAATTCTTATACGTACTTAAATATTTTTTCTGGTAAATGCTTCTTTACAATAGCCATTAGCTCAAACTTCATCATAGACATTGAATAATTGATATTTTGGTTTGTCAACCATTCTATTAAAGAATGTTTGGTCCAACTTGCATTTGGAATTTTTTCAAGTAGAGTTGAATGGTACGATGCATTGTCCATTATAATCAACGAAGGTTCTTCTAAGTTTGGTAAAAGCTGATGCACAAACCATTTTTCAAAATTATCAGAATTCATCGAATCATGGTAGTCACCAGATTTACTTCCACTTTTAAAAATGAGTTCACAGTTATTAATAAACCCATTTTCAGAACCTGCATGAAGGACAATGTATCGTACACCTTCTCCACTCTTCTTTCGGACTGCATAACTACTGCCATCTTGCCAGCTCTTCCGGAATCCTCCTTTACTAAATATCCACGTCTCATCCAGGAAAACTGGTTTAAAGGGGTATCCATCCATTTCATTCTCTTTGTACGCTTTTAAGAACTGGAGTCTCTTTAATGTAACATGTGTTTGCTCCATTAAATACTTCCTGTTTGAAATATTACAATTCACCCATCTGAATTTTAATACTTTTAAAACTCGCTGAAGTGCAGAAATCGAAATTTTAACCTCATCCACTTCCTCGAGCTTTTGTTTTAGTGTATAGAGAGTTACATGCTCACCTAAAATGAACAAAGTAAAATTAATAAGATACTATAGTGATTCTTCTAGAAACAATATTTGGAATGTAAAGTAACATATTAATTGTAACATTTGGAATTTATCTATTTAAATGGTATATGCAACAAACAGTATTCCGTTCATAAATTGTAGTAAGCATATTTGAATAATTCAAAGTGTAAGAGTTATAAAAATATATCTATATATTTTCCTAAAATGTATGATGTAAATGGACAAACTTCAGCAAAAAGGCAAAGAGGACTCTTAAATCTTTATTACAATATTGTAAGTAAGTTTACCAATTTACCACAGAAGTTTGGTACTTATATCAGTAGTATTCTTTTTATAATCACTTTTCACTTCTATATATTTTATATATTATGTAACTAGTTGTCAGTAACAATTTAAAAAAAAAATGTATCTGAAAAGTTAGTTGCTCCTGCCTTTCTACATAACAGAAATATGATAAAATATTTTAACTACATATATTATTATTAATTATATATTATCTGTGACTTGGAATAAAAAGGGCGGATGTCCATTTTTCTGGATTTTAGGTTAATATCATTTCTATAGTAAGGACATGAGATAGTTTCATTTAAAAAAATCAGATGTCTGTATCTTTTAGGTTTTTACCTTTTGCAAAACATAAAGGTGTAAATAGATAAAATAAGGATAAATAGTTTAATTACTATTAATAAACACAAATACAACAATCATATGGTTCTTCTACAATGGGTGGACGAGCAGCATTAAGTGTCATTTTATTTTATGTTATTTATAATATTTCTAGCATACAAATTGTTTCAAACATAGGGATATTCCAATATTAACTTTTATAAGTATATTGATACGTATTGTACATATTGAGTCATAAGCTTTTAAACTACAATCAAAGGTGGTTACAATGTGGCCAAATACAAACAATGGCAGATTACTGGAGTTTACATGTGACACCAGCCCTTTTTATTCCAAGCCACATTATATATATATATATATATATATATATATATATATATATATATATATATATATATGTATGTATATGTATGTATATGTACATAGAGATTTTAACTTACCTTTACTAAACATTCCGTATATACGAGTCCTAATGGTATGCTCGTATTTATTTAAAATCAAGTTAGGTTCACAATTAGTGGCTACTGATTCGCTTACTTTATTGGTATAATCAGAATCTTTTTGTATTCCTTCATTTGCTAATCGCCTTATGGTTGGCAAAGAAATTTCTAACGCCTCAGCAACACGCTGAAATAAACAGTAAATAAAACAACTTTATTTTCAGGGTAATTTTCAACTTACTTCACGAACAGCAGAAATTGGTAATAATGTTTGTCCAGCTTCCTTTTCCAATTGAAAATATTTCAGCAATTTTAATATTAGTACTTGTTCTTTTTCAGTAAATCTTGTCATCTTGTACAAATACAAATAAAACCACAATCACAATACTATGTAAAACAAAATACAAAATAAAATTAAGCGTCTATATTCTTTGATAAAATTATAATTATACAAAACAAATACTGATACTGACCTGAACGACAGCCGTCACTAGCTGTTCGAACGCTTCGAAAGAATGGCCAGCATGGACGAAGTTTTACGTCAACTGTCAGTAATAGGCGTATTTGATTGGCTAGCGAAAGCGCACATCTAAATATCAACGAATCAAACGTAGGTTAGGAAAGAGCCGCTTATATATGTAAGCTTATTCTAACGCTGCAATACAGTTCTGTTTAATCACGGAACTACCGCTTTCTCCGTCACATCCAATTTAATGCATTAGAAAGAAATCGAAAAACTGTGACGCACTGAAAAGTACCTCTGGGATGTACTTTAGTTAAAAAGTGAAGAATTTTTAAAATGTCAACTATTTGTCAAACTATTATACATATTAACAGTAAATACGCTTAGTTTTAAGACTACTGCAACACACTAAAATACATAAGAAAACATTTTAATACAAAATTATATATTCTAAATTTTAAACTTACCTCTTTTAAGGCTTTAATAGTAAAAACGTCCCGCCATTATTTCTTGTTCAAAATAATTTATCTTATATGAAAGCTTATCAGCTTTCTACAGACTATTTATTTGTTTTGGCATAGCACAATCACAATACACAACAATAATTAGTTTTTAAAGCTATTAATCTAAATTTATATATATTATATTATGATCTAATTGTGTAAGAAATCAAAACATAAACAAAATTCTTAGTCTAAAAAAGTGTGTTAGGAAAATTTGAACTCTAAGGTTGACGTTCTGGAAATTTTAAATATAAGTGACGTCACTTTATATAAATTGTGACGTGCACGCATTTTTATATGAAAAATACTATAGATGATAATTTAGATTGGAGTGCTTATACAGATTACTTAAGTTCTAGACTTGCTACAAGTATATTTTTAATAGGCATCTTAGTTTATATGATTCATAACGTACCCTTAGAATGTGCTACTATAGCCATCTACGGTACGAAATAATTGTTTTGGGGTTATTCTTGTCACGCAGATCGAATTTTCAAACTACACAAAAGAGTAGTGAGGATACTTGCAAGAACAGAGTATAGGGAACACTCTAAACCTGTATTTCTGGATTTAGGTATTATACCACTACCTTCACTCTATATATATATATATATATATATATATATATATATATATATATATATATATGAGACGCTGATTGAAATTCATGCCAACAAAGATAAGTTTAACATAAACTCCAACTTCCATGGTCACGATACAAGATCTAGAGATGCAATTAGAGCACAACGTTTTAGTTTGACAAAGAGCATAAAAAATTCGACTAATGTTGATCACACTTTTTAAAACATTGTTTCTATTCAAAAACGGAGTACCTAAGTACAGCTTTTACACAATAGTACTAGTTTGGCCATGGTAATTACCTATTATGACGATATTTTATGTTTTTATATTTTTATTTAGTGTTTTAAAACGAAGGCCTTAACAGATATATATATATATATATATATATATATATATATATATATATATATATATATATATATATATATATATATATATATATATATATATATATATACATGGCTTTTAATATAAACTAAATATAGTCTTAAAAAACCAGTTTTTATCAAGACATAGTTTTTTTAAGCTGTATGTTCATGTAAGGATCAGAACGCAGGAGCCCAAAAACATTCGTTGATTACAAATCAAAAAATTCGTTGTTTACAAATCTTTAACGCATTAAATTTGTTTTGCTACTGTATAGAATTCCTATCAGATCACTTCACAAAAATATTTTTTTGATTTCATAATCAAAACAAGACATGAAAACAACAGTAGACAGAACTCACCTCAGAAAATTTTTAAAAAGAGTTGCTCTGAAAGGGCCTGAAGATGATGCTAAACGCATGCGAATACAACTTTTATTTAGTGTGTTTGTCGTTTCTTAAATTATTAATATTAAATATCTGTTTGTAATGTTTAAATTCGTAAAAATTTTATGTGTGTGTACGTAAAAATTGTCACTATTCCTTTGACTTGTCAAAAACAAAACTATTTTTGTATATTGACTAAATCAATTCTATTCTATTCTCTCTGTTTCGTTTCAGGTATTAAATGGAGTAGAAATGAAAGGCATTCGCTTGTCAGTGGTTGAAGCACAAGACAAACCAGATAAAAGACAAAAAATGGACACGTAAGTATTACTAAATCTATTTTTGATTTGTTTTAGCTCTTTTAGACCGAATTGGCAATGGCTCTGAATGTAAGACCACATATTCTGTTCTTCGATGAAACATTTCTGTAGTGATGACAGATTGGGAATCACTATACGTCATATTGAAGTTGATTAAAATCCTAATTGGCTATGAAACCACGCCCATTTTAACGCTTCAGTCATCGGGCATGTTTTAACGAACTTAACCAAATTACAACAAAAAAGACGTTTTGACGCACAAATATAAACATAACTGATAGAAACATTCAGAATAACGTTTTTGTGCGTTTTACATATATGTAAAAGAACCAATAGGCGAGGAAACGAAGCACAAAGCTGTTTAGCACTTCTTTTCCTCGCCTACAAGTAGCTACAACGTGCAATAGATACATCTTGTAAAGTCATAAAACTTGTGTGGGCGTGAACAATAATGTCTGCCGTGTGAACCGTGCCGCCATCTGTCCTTTAGTAGTTCTACAAAAAAATTTCCAATGGATAAATTAAATCTTGCTTTGCGTTACATATATTTAACTAGGCACTAATGGGTTAACAGACAAGGTGAATGAAAAATGAGTCTTCAAGCATCACTAGTTTTTTTTATTTAGTAAAGAAATATATTTTACCAATTCTAGTCCTATTGTCGCATCGACCTCTATTAAAAATGACGTAGCATAGCACTGTTGCCGATATAAAATATCTCAGTACATCCCATTTGAAAGATAAGTTTTCAATGCATGCTATGTTCAATAGTCTCTTCTTGGATTTATTTGCTATGAATATTTTCTATTAGAAATCAGACAAGATAAGTAGAAAGTAAGTCGTGGGCACTTCTTCTTCTTCGTCTAGCCATTCACGTCCACATCTGAACATAAGCCTCTTCAA